>NC_133326.1:286158999-286458999 GCF_042186555.1 Aquarana catesbeiana
GTCTTTAGGGAATAGTGTAAGGGAAGAAAGTTGTTCTAAAGCCTTAAAGTTTTTCACCTTATGATAGCAGCGGGAGTGATTGGCTCTTGCTGCAGTTATTTAAGTACCGGTGACACAGAAGCTGGGGGCGGGGTGGAGTCCTACTGTCTGTGTCAATGGAAGCAGCAGCGGAACTCAGGAGCATGCACACATGGGTGCCGCCAGGGAAAGCGGCTTTCCCTGGGGGCACTCGATGAAGAGGAGGAGCCAGGATCACCGGCGAGGGACCCCAGAAGAAGAGGAGAAAATGATTGCACAGAGCATGTAAGTATTGGCATGTTTGTTATTTTTATTTTTTTTAATAAAACATAGCTTTACAACCACTTTAAGTGGATATAGTAGATGGAGCTGCTTTTTTTATTGTAGTCTGCACTGAAGGACCAAATTATAAATGTTTTTTAATATATCTGTATACCAGTGGCAGCTAGTGCTCAATTTTTTTGGGGGGTGGCAAACAAACCTGGCCCCTCACTCCACCCGCAACCCACCCCCCTGTCGTTCGATCAATCATCGCTTCGTTCGCCCACTCACACAGCAGGCTATCCACCAGGCTGCCCACCAGCCCCGCACTTACCCCATCCTGGTCGCGGCTTCGGTGGCTTCCCCCCTGCATTTCCTCCCGAGTTCCGGCGGTCACTTCTCCTCCCAGCCAATCGGGTCTTAGGACTCCTAGGCCAATTGTGTCTTAGGACCGGGAAGAGAAGCAGGGAGATATTAGCGAATATTAATTTGTTAATGTCACACAAGTGGGTGGGCTCAGGGTGCAGTGCTCTGTCCCCCGAGCCCACTCTTTTTGAAGCCAATTAGAGCCTCAGGCTCTAATCATGTGCTTAAAAAAAAACCCCCATTGAAATCCATGCGTCAGGCACCCTGCATGTAGACTAGGGGTCGGGCACATGGATTAGGCAGGGGGCACACCTGAGCCCCTTATGAGAGGCCGCCATTGCTGTATACATTTACCAGGTTTGTAGATATAGTTTTCTACCATATCTCTGTATGCTTAGAGATGCATGGTCCCTGAACTAGCTTACAATTGAGAAGGGAAGGATAACTAAGCGGATGGCACTTCTAAAGGGATGCTTGGAATGCCTCCTTTCATATACCACTAAAAATATTGCAGCCCCCCACCCTTTGCCCCGCATCACATTTATTATTATATATGCTTCTAAACAATTAATCAAAGCCATGTGTGCTATAGATTAGGGCTTCTGGCACTGAATTAACCAAGAACTACAAAGTAATTTTTTGTTATTTTATACCACAGTGACACTCTTATGATTTATTAGGTCACTAATTAAAATGAGGAATAATATAATTAAAGCATATTTTTATAGGCTGGTAAATCTTCAGAATAATTGTGCCAGGATACCTAGTGTCTAAGGCATTGTTTAACATATGATACAGACAATGCACCAGATCTACTAATGCTTGACAGAGAGGAGCATAAATAGAAAAATAATACTGGAGAGTTGGGATTGTATTAATCCAAGTGTATTTTTCAAAGCAAAATGTATTATGAAAATAAAACATTTACACTGTTCAGTATAGGCAATAAATAATTTCCCCAACCCCCTCCCGTTCTCTCTTATCAGTGGCAAGTGTATTGCTTTGTCATACAGTGCTACTGGCTAATCCTCCACACTTTCGCAATCTTCTTATTCAGACCATCAGAGCATTGCTGAAGCTAGGGATTTAAGTCACTAAAAATAGAGATGGGATTAGTTGGGTTGCAGGCGGCTGAAATAGTTTTAAGACTTTCTTGTTAAAAATTTGGCATTATACCCAATTGTAGACTTCAAAGTTAACATGCTGGTATGTACAATGCCTTTATGGAAATGTCCTGTATATAGACTTGTTGCTCCTTGACATCTGTGTTTGAACCACAAGTCCCAGACAACCCTGTTATTATTTCTTTAGAACATTGCTGGGATTAGTAGTTCCATAGCAACTAAGTAAAGAGAGGTTACCTACTTTTAGAGTGTTTTTCAAAATTCAAAATTTAAAGGAAACAATTTGGGAAGTTAAAAAAATTAATTAAAAAAATCTTAGCCACAAAAACAAAAAGCAAAAACAAAGATGAAAAAAATATATTTTATATAATATGCATACTATGTATTGAAAATATAGTAAAATATATGTGTCATATATCTAAAGTGAAAACATACACATCTGGTCACTAACATTCCTGTGTTGAATGAAACAGATAAGAAAATGCTAGAGATTAACAAGAGGACATGGATTGAATGGTATAATGAGATCATTATAACCAGCAGAAAAAAATCATCTGTCGCGGGGAAGTAAAGGTCAATGTTACTTAGTCTTATTCTTCACTGAATCAAAGAGCCACAGTCATTAATAACATGTACTGTAGGGGGAGCCCTATTTCAACAATTGCATTACTATACATTAGATGACACGAACGCCTGACCCATTAATTGCTTTTGATTATATTTATCGCTGAGATCATTGCTTATTTTCACAGTTTTCAATTTAAATATTGCACACCTAAAAAGAAAGAAGGCAGGGAATGCATATTTTTTTTTTTTTTAGTGGAGTAATCTTGATTGAGGGTTTTGCATTTAAACAGTATAGACATTTTCTCCCAAACACCCCCATTCCCTCTTACAAAGAAGTTAGGATAAACATATACACTGGTCACTTTATAAAGGTTAAAAATTAATACATTTAAAAGAGAGGAAAAAAAGCATTTAGCCTAATAAAGGCACATTTAGAGTAATAGTAATAGTTGTACCCTACAAACCACACTGAAGAATGCACCTGTAACCTGGAGACATCATCCACACCTCATTTTTTCTACTTTCCTTTCCAGAGAGAATAATAGTTAGTAATGTAGTTACAAGCTGAAGCATAAGGCTCTTACCAAATTAAGAGCCAACTAAGTAACAACAGCAATGGGGTTACAGTAGGGACAGCCAACCAACTCTGCAGAAATTCCAAGAACAGCCTTTGCATTGGTACAGTATATCAAATTTTCCCTAATCAGATCAATCAGTTAACTTGGTTGATACAAGTGGCAACATTCGGGTGGTGTGGAGGTAACCATTATCGGGCAATTAGTTTACATGACAGAAACAGTAGTCAAATCTACTGCAGAGATAGTATCCGTTACTTCAGTCTATATTAAGTCAATTTGGGACAGAGAATACATTTTAAACAAATGGGAAAAATAAACTAATGGAAGGTCTAGTTCTATAAATCTGCCCACATACAATACTTGATAGTGTAATCCCTAATCTGCCAATATACTTGATAGTGTAGTCCCTAATCTGCCCATATACTTGATAGTGTAGTCCCTAATCTGCCCATATACTTGATAGTGTCTTCCCATAATACAGCTCCTTCAGGGCTAGATGTCTTCAAAGTACTGTAAAGTGCCTTTTAAACTTGTATGGTTAAGGACTTGTACAGACAGGTAGAAAAAAGAGAGGGAGGGACAAGTAAAACAGTGGAGGTTGGATTAAGAGTGAACAATATTTACAAAGAAATACAGCCATGGGGGGGGGGACTTTAAGGCATTAACCAAAAACAATAGTATAAAAAGTTTTTATTGAAACATGATTAAAAGATATCAAGAACAATGAGTGAAAAAAATTAGATAATGTTACTGTGAATCTGTTATGAGGGCTGAAAAAGCCCAATGGTAACCCCTACGTGTTTTAACTTGCAAAGTTACCTTCAAGGGGGTTCTGATGAACAGAATAATAATGCATTAAAAAAATCAGCAGAGGAAGGAGCATCTTAAAGCATCGCTAGAGGATATAACAGAGGGCCCAAATATCCATGAATAGCACAAGGGATAGGAGCTCAATCATAAGTCAAAATAAGACCAAAAAAGGGGAGGTAGTATAGCCAACAGGTATTGGAGTGAGTTAGCCACACAGAGTTCAACGGAGACAGATTTACTTCTTAAATGAGTAATAATGGTCAAAACATATAGAAAGATTTGGCACCATCCAACTCAACAAAATTAGATGTATCTGAGAGATCTCTGGCCAGAGATCATGGTTTGGAGTGATTGCCCACAGCATATGCTGATTTTGATATTCAAGCTTTAACTCAGACGTTTTACATTATTTACTCTCAGATACATCTAATTTTGTTGAGTTGGATGGTGCCAAATTTTTCTATAGGTTTTGACCTTCATTACTCCTTGATGAAGTAAATCTGTCTCCGTGGAACTGTGTGTGGCTAACTCACTCCAATACCTGCTGGCTATACTACCTCCCCTTTTTTGGTCTTATTCTGACTTATGATTGAGCTCCTATCCCTTGCGCTATTCATGGATATTTGGGCCCTCTGTTATATCCTCTAGCGATGCTATAAGATGCTCAATATCTGCTGATTTTTTAATCCATTATTATTCTGTTCATCAGAACCCCTTGAAGAAGACTCTGCGAGTTGAAACACGTAGGGGTTACCATTGGGTTTTTCAGCCCTCATGACAGATTCACAGTAACATTATCTAATTTTTTTCACTCATTGTTCTTGATGTCTTTTAATCATGTTTCATTAAAAACTTTGTAATTTTTATACTATTGTTGTTGGTTAATGCTTCAAAGTCCCCACCCCATGGCTTTGTAATTCATCATTGGGATCGGCATTTGACCAGTGAGCTTTTTAGGCATAGGTACATATATGTTTAGTGAATAATATTTGTTGAGGCATGTGTTCTAACCTATCTAATAAGTAATCCAAAGCTACTGACATGAGCTCGGTCAAATTGAGTGACTGTAATTTATTGGTAATCGTTACTTTAAGCGGTTCTTCACTTTGAAAACAAAAAATTAAAAGTCAGCAGCTACAAATACTATACCTGCTGTACTTTTCATAATAGGTCACTTACCTGTCCAGGGAGCCAGCTATTAGGCCGTCTTTGGGTCTAGGGTTCTGGCATGCTTATTTTGGGAAGCTGTCTGTACCTGCTTGAGGCTTCAGAGCAGGCTTCCCACTGTGCATGCACGAGCCGCACTGTACTTTATGAATGGCCCCATAGCTTCCTACACACATCCCAGACGTTTACAAGGAAAGGAGGAGGGGGCTGAACTTCCCCTCAGAATGCTGCATCCCCTCAGAAAAAATGAAGTGCCATAACTTAAAGAGGAGGGAGAGAGGAAGGAGACATGCGGAAATTCCCCTTTTGAGCGAAGTTCCACTTTAGGACAATATTTTGAGGGAATAGTGCAAAGGTGGGCAGAGATAAGAACATTTATCAATTGTTCTCAATGAAATGGGCCATGATCTCAGGTAAACACTCCTCTGCACACACTACCTGTCAAAATATTTCTGAGGAAATAGTGATTAGGTAGGTTACAAGCAGTTGTCTGATTGCTTCTGCCAGAGCATAGTTGCCAACAGTCCCGATTTTCCCGGGACAATCCCGATTTTGGGACCCTCGTCCCGATTGGAGGCTGTCCCGAATCGGGATTTCCATCAGGAAAATCTGGAATGTTTTTTTTTTTATTTTTGGAGCAGCTGGCTCCAGCAAAATGGCCGCCGGCGCCGCCGCTCGATCTTCCCCCTAGTGTTCAGTAGGGCTCGATCCGTGCAGCCAATGAATTGGCTTCTTTAGCTGCACGGATCGGCCCCTCCCCTCTTCACTGAACACATGGCGCCGCCGTGTCTTGCCGAAAAGTTCCCCAGCTCGGCTATTTCCGCCGGCTCATAATGCGCAAGTGCTGGGGGTCCTTACTTGCCAAGGGGAACTTTCTCGGCAGAACACCGGCCGCTCCTGGACGAGGGGAGGGTCTGCACTGAAGGGGGGTCTGCACTAATAGAGGTGGGGCTGCACTGAGGGGGGTCTGCACTAATAAAGGGGGGGCTGCACTACTTGAGGGGGGTCTGCACTAATAGAGGGGGGTCTGCACTGATGGAGGGGGTCTGCACTGATGGAGGGGGATCTGCACTGATGGAGGGGGTCTGCACTGATGGAGGGGGTCTACACTGAGGGGGTCTGCACTGATGGAGGGGGTCTGCACTGAGGGGGTCTGCACTGATGGAGAGGATCTGCACTGAGGGGGTCTGCACTGATGGAGGGGGTCTGCACTGAGGGGGTCTGCACTGATGGAGGGGGTCTGCACTGATGGAGGGGGGTCTGCACTGAGGGGGTCTATACAGACTCTGCTGGGGACACCTGATGTGAGGACAGACTCTGCTGGGGGCACCTGATGCAAGGACAGACTCTGCCGGGGGCTCCAGATGCAAGGACAGACTCTGCTGGTGGCAGGCGACGTGGCTAGTGACATGCTCAGGGATCCCACTGATTCGGCATTATGGTGAGTTGAATGATTTAATTTTATATTACAATGTAATAATAGAAATAATGCACTTCAATCATCCTGGCACCATAACAACCATGGTGCCGGGATGATTGAAGCGTTAACACCAGGTGTTTGGAGTATCTTTATCTGCTAATTGTTAAACTTTCTAGAATACACATATTTTTATTGTGTAGGATCTGGGGCTGCTGTCCCGTCATTCCCCTCTCCCCCTTTCCCTCTCCTATTTTCCCTCTCCCCCTTTCCCTCACCCCCTTTCCCTCTCCATCCCTCATTCATCTCAGACTCTAACCACACCCTCTTGAGCCACGCCCATTTAAGCCACACCCACTATTTCACGAAAACCATGCCCATTTTTCGCTGCACTCGTATTTTTTCTAAGCCACGCCCACAAATGAATGCCCCGCCCCTAATTATTGTACGGCTCCACCTACAGCCAAAAAAGTGTCCCACATATTTTTTTTTGCAATGTTGGCAACTATGCCAGAGGTGTCTGTGTGCATTCCATATCTCCTTCATCCCTGCTCCTAGGGTTAAACATGAACACACGGGAGACCCAAACATTTTTTTTTTTTTTTTTAACCCAAATACATCTTAATAAATGTTGTGTCCACATAGTTAATTATTCTCCATCTATGGTCAGCTTTAGAATTGTGCTGTTAATTATGAAAAAAAACACTATATATGTAATAGAATTCCCCAGACCTACAAGGAGGTCATGAAAACCATAGAACCAATTTTTAATTTATAATAAAACAGATAATACAGTTTATATGTGATAACCACACTATAGGGTTTAAAAGCAAATAGGCTGTTCACTTTGCAAGGGAATTTTCTCTTAGATTAGTGATTGTGATGAAAATTCACCTTGCAAATAAAACCCGATCATGTGCAAGGAAAATGTAAAACAGCATTTTTGCTTCAACATGATTTGATGGTGGAAGGCAGCAGAGTTTCACCACATTCACTAAGGTAAGTAAAAATTCCCTTACAATGAGTATAGCTTATTTGCCTTTAGTAAATCAACGTCAATGAATCAAGACAAAAATAAAGCTATCACTGAGTCTCTGTGTGATGTGATAGCACCCTAAAGCCTAGTACACATGGGCGAATGATGGGTGACATCGGCTGGTTCAATGACAACTAGTCTTCATTCGGCCCATGTGTATGGCAAACGGCCAGCTTTTGTCAGACCTGCATGCTGGAAAACCAGTGGCCGACCGTCTCCCGATCAGCACTCTCAGTCAATGGCTGAGACCACTAACTGGACTGTACTGACGGACGGGCCATCTCCCTGTCAGAACTCAATAGCTCAGTGGGGGAGATCGCTGTACTAACATTGGATTGTTAGTAAAGCAGCTCCTGCCAGAGCTGTCAGTTTTTTATTTTTTATTTAACCCACTGGAATCTTTACCGCTGAGCTATTGTATTCTGACAGCGGGGAGACTTCCCTGCCACCAGAATACACTTATCAGCACTGCCAGCTATAGCCGGTGGAGGCGTGGAGCTGATCGAGTGGCAAAAGTTTGACTGGGCGGTTGTACAGAAGTCAATCAGTAAATCAACTTCTGCACTACTACCCTGTCCATACATGGATTAAAATTTAGCCAGTTCAGCAGGAAACTTTGACCCATGTATTGCTGGCTTAAGCTGTGGTAAATATTAATATATTAATCCATTGTTTCCTATGGTACAGAGACACACACGATAAGGACAAAAACAACATAGGAGATCAAATGAAAGTACATTAATGACAGATGAAGTGGTCGCCTGGTCTTGCTGTAACCACTGGCTATAAATATACAATATTCTAAATATAACAGATGGCAGGGGAATTCCATACCGCAGTTCTTTCATTTCACACACTCAGTACAGAATCACATTGAGTAAGAACAGCAAGAGGTCTACTGTAATGATGAGCAAATCAGTTTAATGACCAGATGACTCTGCAAGTTGCAGATTTTTTGACTCGCATGAATAAATCAGAATTGTCTGCAATCTAAATTATGTGATTCTCTGCAGATTAGAAAAAATCTTTTGATACATATTTTCAAGAAACTAAAAAAGTAACGAATCTCTCATCCACTTGATTTGATCATTACTATTCTAGTATTTTGGTCAAATATTACAACTTCAGACCACATGTGGGCAGGTCGTGGGGAGTGTAGAATGATGGGGGACTGTAGTTGTCATGTCTTCCATGTTTCCCTCCTCGTTGGATGCCAAGCAAGGGTCACATGAGAGGCCTAGCATGGAATGTGTTCTTCTGAGCTACGCTATGCACTTTGTATAGGGTCACTGCCTTACACACGTGCCTTACACACGGGGTAACTTTACTTGAGCAGATGGGTGAACTCTATTAGACTCTGTTGATATACCTTACAACACTATGGTCACTTGTGATTTATCTTCAGACCCCAATGTGCTTAGTGACTCGAGCCGTAACTATATGTGCCGGTTACTTGCATTACAACCCTTGAGTAACTTCAGACCAGGCAAAGGCAAAGTTTCCAACTCTTTATTTGAATAAATTAACATGATGACAAATACAGACAAAAGTCCAAAATAAAGTTCAGTCAATTCCATTACATCCCTAGTGCCTAGCTCAAGCTTGTTGCTGGCCCAGCATACCTGCATAGGAAAGAGCCAATCTTTGGTAGAGTACATGATTGGTGTATTTAGGAGAGACTGCAAGCCCCTGCAATCCTCCTTGGCAGTGGGAACTTTGACTTCGTCACATCACTGGAAATCCAGCCTTCAGTGGCAGCAAGGAGCAGGTCCACCCAAACTGACCTGGCTGAGACCGAACCAGCAGAACAGCAACAAGAACCCTCTAGGCAGCCATGCTAGGGTCCAGGCCTCAGTCCCTTTTATAGCACAGACCCAGGAAAACCCACCAGAAAAAACCCAGGAAGCACAATTAACCCCCAATTTCCAGTGTTAACTACTACCTGTCAACACACATACAGCTAAGGGGTATATTTAGCCCCTTAGCTGTATATATGTTAACCCCTTATGGACCACCTTTCGGCTAGGGACATATTGCGGTTTATTTACTAAAGGCAAATCCACTTTGCACTACAAGTGCACTGCAAGTGCACTTAGAAGTGCACTTTGAAGTGCAGTCACTGTA
Source organism: Aquarana catesbeiana (assembly GCF_042186555.1). Lineage (NCBI taxonomy): Eukaryota > Metazoa > Chordata > Amphibia > Anura > Ranidae > Aquarana > Aquarana catesbeiana. The sequence goes on from NC_133326.1 coordinate 286,168,468, forward strand.
GATCGGAGGGGGACATGCAAGGAAAATAAAAAACAGCATTTTTGCTTGTACATGATTGAATGATAAAATCAGCAGAGCTTCCCCTCATTTCAGATCTTCCACTCAGATTTACAGCGACTGCACTTCCAAGTGCACTTGCAGTGCACTTGTAGTGCAGAGTGGATTTGCCTTTAGTAAATCAACCCCAGAGTTTCACTTTGCAAAGAGCACCCAATCACGCGCACGGAAAATAAAAAAAACAGCATTTTTGCTTGCACATGATTGGATGATGGAAGTCAGCAAAGCTTCTGCTTCTGCTCATTTACTAAGCTCTGGAGCCACAGCACTTGCAGAGTGCAACTCTGAAACGTGGCCGGGTCTTTCAGCATGACAATGATCCCAAACACACCGCCCGGGCAACGAAGGAGTGGCTTCGTAAGAAGCATTTCAAGGTCCTGGAGTGGCCTAGCCAGTCTCCAGATCTCAACCCCATAGAAAACCTTTGGAGGGAGTTGAAAGTCCGTGTTGCCCAGCGACAGCCCCAAAACATCACTGCTCTAGAGGAGATCTACATGGAGGAATGGGCCAACATACCAGCAACAGTGTATGACAACCTTGTGAAGACTTACAGAAAACGTTTGACCTCTGTCATTGCCAACAAAGGATATATAACAAAGTATTGAGATGAACTTTTGATATTGACAAAATACTTATTTTCCACCATAATTTGCAAATAAATTCTTTCAAAAATCAGACAATGTGATTGTCTGGATTTGTTTCCACATTTTGTCTCTCATAGTTGAGGTATACCTATGATGACAATTACAGGCCTCTCTCATCTTTTTAAGTGGGAAAACTTGCACAATTGGTGGCTGACTAAATACTTTTTTGCCCCACTGTATATACCGTATTTATCGGCGTATAACACGCACCGGCGTATAACACGCACCCCAATTTAGGAGGGAATTTTAAGGAAAAAAAAACTTTTAGGAGGGAAGTTGAAGGGAAAAAAAACTTACATTTAAACGCCCATCATTGCAGCCTTCTCAGTGCAGCCTTGTCAGTGCAGCCTTGTCAGTGCAGCCTTGTCAGTGCAGCCATGTCAGTGCAGCCTTGTCAGTGCAGCCTTGTCAGTGCAGCCTTGTCAGTGCAGCCATGTCAGTGCAGCCTTGTCAGTGCAGCCTTCCCCAGTGCAGCCTTGTCAGTGCAGCCTTGTCAGTGCAGCCATGTCAGTGCAGCCTTGTCAGTGCAGCCTTGTCAGTGCAGCCTTGTCAGTGCAGCCTTCCCCAGTGCAGCCTTGTCAGTGCAGCCTTGTCAGTGCAGACTTCCCCAGTGCAGCCTTGTCAGTGCAGACTTCCCCAGTGCAGCCTTGTCAGTGCAGCCTTCCCCAGTGCAGCCTTGTCAGTGCAGCCTTGTCAGTGCAGACTTCCCCAGTGCAGCCTTGTCAGTGCAGCCTTCCCCAGTGCAGCCTTGTCAGTGCAGACTTCCCCAGTGCAGCCTTGTCAGTGCAGACTTCCCCAGTGCAGTCTTCCCCAGTGCAGACTTCCCCAGTGCAGCCTTGTCAGTGCAGCCTTCCCCAGTGCAGCCTTCCCCAGTGCAGCCTTCCCCAGTGCAGCCTTGCCCCAGTGATCCCAGCCATTCTGGGCTTCAAAATCGCCGATCGCGATTTGAAAATGGCGCCGCCGGCGCCGAAATACACAGAGCCGGTCCTCGGCTCTTTCCGGCGGCTCTCGTTCACTTTCGGCTCCACTCGTAGTCCCGAGCGGGACTACGAGTGGAGCCGAAAATGAACGAGAGCCGCCGGGAAGAGCCGAGGACCGGCTCTGTGCATTTCGGCGCCGGCGGCGCCATTTTCAAATCGCGATCGGCGATTTTGAAAATGTGACAGGTCGGGATCGCAGGGGATCGGCATATAACACGCACCTGCGATTTTCCCCTGGTTTTAAGAGGAAAAAAGTGCGTGTTATACGCCAATAAATACGGTATATATTTGCCCCCTTTCTGATTTTTAGTTTTTTGCATATTTGTCACACTTAAATGACTCAGATCATCAACCAAATTTTATTATTACTTAAAGATAGAAAAACTAACTAACTAAATGGGACTTTAAATGAGGACATTTCAAAAATGTACCTCCATCCCCAAAATGCATATACAAAACACAGAAAAGTAGGGGGATTTTTGGGACTTTAAATGAGACATGCAGCTGGGAAGGTGACACAACATGGTAATAATATGAATGTCTGATAGTTGCACCATAAATGCGACCGCATTGTGTTGCATAGTAATAATTACATAAACGGTAAGTTATAATAAATCCAGGAAACTATATTCCATAGTAAGGTGTATATTATTGAAACATCATAAAGCAACATAATGGCATAGCAGCCTATTATGGTCAATATGGTACCATAGTAGGAATTCATCAGACTAATATTTGCATATGACTGCATCGTAATATTTATAATGTCTGGTGAATGGACCACATTAATGACCACATAGCTTGCATGTATACAGAATAAGAGAGTATAACATATGAAATAAATGTTCCCTAAGTATGAACCAACATAACAAGATGACCCATCAGCATAGCAGCACGATGTGGAGCGCAACGGTGAGGTAGCAATAATTCAATTTTGAAGTTGTGTGTCTTCACAGTAAAATAGTAACATAGCAGTTGGTGGAATCCAAACGGCGTAATCTGGTAGAAGTGTAGGGGGGGCTGTTAATGTGAATAGCATCTAAGAGCTCTACGCGTTTCATGGATCTTTCCAATCTTCAGGAGCAGATGCAATGTAAAATGTCTATAAAAGATATTAAAGATATTAAAGAAATTCTCAGGGGCTAATCACAGGGCAGGTAAAAAAAAAAAAAAACTGTTGTAACATGATCCCAAAGTAGTAATGATAGCCAAAAACCATAAAGGATTACTTACAAGGAACCTATGTAGGTGGGTGGAAGGCCCCGAGGGTGTGAGCCTGCCAGGGATAGAGGTCAAGCAATCCCGGGAGCTGAGGTGGTACCTAGAGGGCGACTTTGTAAAGAATTGTTGAAAGTGAGAATCACATCTTCAAGTTTTAAAAGGATAAGAAAAATTAAAAGTGACTATAAAAAGAAAACAATATGGAGTGGAATATTAGAGACTAAGAGAGTGTATGTGAATACCAGACTAAACGATGAGGTATAGCGGTAGCAGTAGTGAAGGAAAAAACAGAGGAAACAGTGAAAAATGTACCAATAAGTGATAAAGTGATAACCGAACAGGGGGAGTATTGTCAGAAAAATTAGAGTTGCATATATGTGCCTGTGCCATAGGAAAGAGTGTAACCACAATAGTGAAGGCCAGAAGAGGCCATAGTATTACCTGAGATTCCCAGAACACCAAAATGCCGACAAAGTGGCCACCGGTAGGGAGTGTATTAGCAGGGAATGTGTGTCCACTTAGGTGGAAAAAAAAAAAAAAAAATTACAGATTAGAGCGCCGCCGGTAGGTAACCACCAACGCCACGTGGGCGGCTAAAATGAAGAAGGGTGACAGCTGTCGGAGCCGAGCCAAGCCAGCCCGCAGCTGGCGCTTCTTATAGACGCTTGGATGGGCGGCACACAGTGTCGACGTGATGGCGTCATAACGACGTCACACGCACGACACTGGGAGCGTGGCGTCGATGCGTGATGGGAAGTCCGCCCCAGCCCTCACGTGACAGGGGAGGGGGAGGGCTCCCAGCACGCATCGCAACTCCCGGGATTGCGAACCCCGGCAGACAACCCACCCAAAGGCCGACCACACCCACCCACACAAGGTATTGTCCGCAGGGAAGTAAAAACGAGTCAATGGTAATCTAGGTATTAAATAAATACCTGTCTCTGGGAAGAAGCCTCCAAGAGGGAAGAGAATTGTAGCAAAAAATATTAAGTTATACAGGTACTAATGATGGAAAATACCAAAATAATAAACGTTATGATAAAACCTACGATCCTATCCACAGTAAAATTGGAAACCTTACTGAAAAAGTAAAAACCTAAATAGCACTTACACTGAATGCCACCAATAAAAGTAAAAATTATAAAAGGTAGCGTGCATGTCTCCATCCCTAATATTTTGAAAAAAGAAAAACTAACTAACTAAATGGGACTTTAAATGAGGACATTTCAAAAATGTACCTCCATCCCCAAAATGCATATACAAAACACAGAAAAGTAGGGGGATTTTTGGGACTTTAAATGAGACATGCAGCTGGGAAGGTGACACAACATGGTAATAATATGAATGTCTGATAGTTGCACCATAAATGCGACCGCATTGTGTTGCATAGTAATAATTACATAAACGGTAAGTTATAATAAATCAGGAAACTATATTCCATAGTAAGGTGTATATTATTGAAACATCATAAAGCAACATAATGGCATAGCAGCCTATTATGGTCAATATGGTACCATAGTAGGAATTCATCAGACTAATATTTGCATATGACTGCATCGTAATATTTATAATGTCTGGTGAATGGACCACATTAATGACCACATAGCTTGCATGTATACAGAATAAGAGAGTATAACATATGAAATAAATGTTCCCTAAGTATGAACCAACATAACAAGATGACCCATCAGCATAGCAGCACGATGTGGAGCGCAACGGTGAGGTAGCAATAATTCAATTTTAAAGTTGTGTGTCTTCACAGTAAAATAGTAACATAGCAGTTGGTGGAATCCAAACGGCGTAATCTGGTAGAAGTGTAGGGGGGCTGTTAATGTGAATAGCATCTAAGAGCTCTACGCGTTTCATGGATCTTTCCAATCTTCAGGAGCAGATGCAATGTAAAATGTCTATAAAAGATATTAAAGATATTAAAGTAATTCTCAGGGGCTAATCACAGGGCAGGTAAAAAAAAAAAAAAACTGTTGTAACATGATCCCAAAGTAGTAATGATAGCCAAAAACCATAAAGGATTACTTACAAGGAACCTATGTAGGTGGGTGGAAGGCCCCGAGGGTGTGAGCCTGCCAGGGATAGAGGTCAAGCAATCCCGGGAGCTGAGGTGGTACCTAGAGGGCGACTTTGTAAAGAATTGTTGAAAGTGAGAATCACATCTTCAAGTTTTAAAAGGATAAGAAAAATTAAAAGTGACTATAAAAAGAAAACAATATGGAGTGGAATATTAGAGACTAAGAGAGTGTATGTGAATACCAGACTAAACGATGAGGTATAGCAGTAGTGAAGGAAAAAACAGAGGAAACAGTGAAAAATGTACCAATAAGTGATAAAGTGATAACTGAACAGGGGGAGTATAGTCAGAAAAATTAGAGTTGCATATATGTGCCTGTGCCATAGGAAAGAGTGTAACCACAATAGTGAAGGCCAGAAGAGGCCATAGTATTACCTGAGATTCCCAGAACACCAAAATGCCGACAAAGTGGCCACCGGTAGGGAGTGTATTAGCAGGGAATGTGTGTCCACTTAGGTGGAAAAAAAAAAAAAAAAAATTACAGATTAGAGCGCCGCCGGTAGGTAACCACCAACGCCACGTGGGCGGCTAAAATAAAGAAGGATGACTATGCCATTATGTTGCTTTATGATGTTTCAATAATATACACCTTACTATGGAATATAGTTTCCTGGATTTATTATAACTTACCGTTTATGTAATTATTACTATGCAACACAATGCGGTCGCATTTATGGTGCAACTATCAGACATTCATATTATTACCATGTTGTGTCACCTTCCCAGCTGCATGTCTCATTTAAAGTCCCAAAAATCCCCCTACTTTTCTGTGTTTTGTATATTACTTAAAGATAACCTGAGTAAATACAAAATGCAGTTTTTAAATGATGGTTTAATTTATTAAGGCAAAAAAGATGTCCAAACCTGCCTGGCTTTATGTGAAAAAGTAATTGCCCCCTAAACTAATAACTGGTTGTTCCACACTTAGCTGCAACATCTGCAATGAAGCGTTTGCGATAACTTACAATGAGTCTTTCACATTGATATGGAGCAATTTTAGCTCACTCTTTGCAGAATTGTTTTAATTCAGCCACATTGGAGGTTTTTCCAGCATGAACGGCCTGAGTAACGTCATGATACAGCATCTCAATTGGATTTAAGTCTGGGCTTGGTCTAGGCCACTCCAAAACCTAAATTTTGCTTTTTTTGAACCATTTGGAGGTGGACTTGCTGTTGTGTTTCGGATCATTGTCCTGCTGCATAACCCAAGTGCACTTGAGCTTGAGGTCACAAACTGATGGACGGACATTTTTCATTAGGATTTTCTGGTAGAGCTCAGAATTCATTCTTCCATCACTTATGGTAAGTCGTCCAGGTCCTGAAGCTGCAAAGCAGCCCCAGACCATCACGCTACCAAACAGCATGTCTGACTGTTGGTATTATTATTATTATTATACAGGATTTATATAGCACCGACAGTTTACGCAGCACTTTACAACATTAGGGCAGACAGTACAAGTACAATACAATTCAATACAGGAGGAATCAGAAGGCCCTGCTCATTAGAGCTTACAATCTAGGAGGGAGGGTCAAGTTATACAAAAGGGTAATAGCTGTGGGGTATGAGCTAATGGAGAAAATAGTACAGTTGTTAGATGGAGGCAGGATAGGCTTCTCTGAAGAGGAAAGTTTTCAGGGATCGCCTAAAAGTGGATAAATTTGGAGACAGTCTGACAGATTGGGGTAGGGAATTCCAGAGGATGGGCGAGGCTCGGGAGAAGTGCTGGAGGCGGATATGGGAGGAGGTGATGAGGGAGCTAGAGAGCAGGAGGTCTTGGGAGGAACGGAGATGGCGATTAGGTTGGTATTTTGAGACTAGGCTAGTGATGTAACTGGGGGCAGAGTTGTGGATGGCTTTGTAACTTATTGTTAGTATTTTGAATTTAATTAGTTGGGCGAGTGGCAGCCAATGGAGGGATTGGCAGAGAGGGGTAGCAGACACTAAGCGGTTTGTAAGGTGGATGAGTCTGGCAGCCGCATTCATTATGGTATTATATTCTTGTTATGAAATGCTGTATTAGTTATATGCCAGAAGTAACGGGATGCACACCTTCCAAAAAGTAAAATTTTTGTCTCATCAGCCCACAGAATATTTGTTTAAAAGTTTTGGGGATAATCAAGATACTTTTTGGTAAATGTGAGATGAGACTTTGTGTTCTTTTTGGTCAGCAGTGGCTTTGGCCACTCTCCCATGGATGCCATTTTTGCCCAGTATCTTTCTTATTGCTGAATCATGAACACTGATCTTACTTGAGGTAAGTGAGGCCTGCAGTTCTTTAGATGTTCTTCTGGGTTATTTTATGACCTCCTGGAGTCATCGTCATGCTCTTGGAGTCATTTTTGTAGGCCGGCCACTCCTGGAAAGGTTCATCACTGTTCCAAGTTATCTCCATTTGTGGATAATGTCTCTCCCTGTGGTTCACTGGAGTTCCAAAATCTTAGAGATGCCTTTGAAACCCTTCCTAGACCGATACATTAGTTTGTTTCTAATCTGTTCTTGAATTTTTTTAAATTGTGGCATGATGTGTGGCTTTTTGTGATCTGATAGCGTGCTCCACTTTGTCAGACAGCTTCTGTTTATGTGCTTTCTTGATTCAACAGGTCTGGCAGTAATCAGGCCTGGGTGTGGCAATTGAAATTTAACTCAGCTTTCCAAAAAATTGTGGTTAATCAAAGGTTCATTCATGATTCAGCATGGGAGGGGGCAATTACTTTTTCACACATAGGGCCAGGCAGGTTTGAACAGCTTTTTCCCTTAATAAATGAAATAGTAATTTAAAAACTGCATCTTGGATTCACTTGGGTTATTTTTGTGTAATATTAAAATTTGTTTGATGATCTGAATCATTTCAGTGTGAGAAATATGCAAAAAAATAAAAAATCAGGAAGGGGTCAAATACTTTTTCACAGCACTGTATATCCAAAACTGGTTTAGAGGTGGTCACGAGTCTTACAGAGGAGGAAGATCAAAACAGCAGTGTTTTTATTGTCAAGGTTTCGATGAAGCTCAGTCAATCATCCTCAAAACCATAAGAAGATATGTATGTATATATATATATATATATATATATATATATATATATATATATATATATGTGTGTTTGTGCTTGTTTTTGGATCACTGACACAAAGAATTAAAGAATTAAAGCAAGATGTTCAGCATAACTGCCATACAACTAGCATTCGCAGAGTAAAAGTCAGCAAGGCCAGACTTCATGTTTCTCTGAGGCAGCCTTTCTAAACTGGGGTGCTTAAGCATCCTCGGGTGCCGCAGTATCCTGGTTGAGAAAAGAGTGTAGATCAAGCTCTCAGTGTACCGCCAATTTCATCCCTATATAGATAGACTGACAGAGCTCCAAATTTTACATCTGCACTCTGAGCGCTCAATCAGGGGAACAAGCATACCTCCCAACTTTTTGAGATGGGAGCGAGGGACACCTATTAGCACACGTATGTAGGCATAGGACACAACCCCTGACACGCCCCCTTAAAGGAGAATTATACAAAAAAATGAATACTTAAATCCACAAGTGCTTAATTTTACCCCTACTATTCCTTTATGTTGGCTTTTGAAGTTTACAAATGCAGCAATTTAGTAATTGGATGAAAGGTTTAGCACTGGGAAACACTTTTTGAAAGATAAAAAGTACATTTTTTATACAACTATATAGATCAGACCAAAATGAGGGACAAATTAGGAGGACAGAGGGACAGAGGGACTTTGTTCCAAATCAGGGACAGTCCCTCCAAATCAGGGACAGCTGGGAGCTATGAAACAAGCAGAGTAGTGGATGGGGGAGGCCTCTTCATGGGTCCTGATCTCTCCGCCTCCCCCTACAGTGCAGTAGTGCAAAAAACTATTTACCCGGCAATGCAAGTGCAGGTACAGTCTGCATTTTGCCGTGTGTGTGTATATGAGAGTTTATGTATGTGTGTGTGTTTATGTATGTTCATGGGAGTTTATGTATGTGTGTGTGTGTGTGTGAGTTTATGTGTGTATGTGAGTTTATGTATGTATGTGTGTGTGCACATCCGTATGTATGTGTACATGTATGTTTATATGCGTGTGTGGTTGTATGTTTGCAAATTATTTTTACTCTTGACCTCTAATCCTGTATATCAGAACTGCTATTCTATCCTATAAGAACTGCTTGTTTTAGGCTCCTTTCACACTGAGGCGCTTTGCAGGCGCTAAAGTGCTAAAAATAGCACCTGCAAAGCGCCCCGAAAGAGCTGCTCAATGCACTCCAGTGTGAAAGCCCCGAGGGCATTCACACTGGAGCAATGCGCTTGCAGGGCGGTCATAAAAGTCCTGCAAGCCGCATCTTTAGAGCACATTAGGAGCGGTGTAATTACCACTCCTAAAGCGCCCCTTCCCATTGAAAACAATGGGCAGCACTGCAAACCCGCCTGTAAATTGCTGCTGCAGCTGTTAAAACCGCCCCTCTAGCGCCGCTAAAACATCGGTAAAGCGGCGCTATATTTAGCGCCGCTGTACCACCGGCGCCCGCACGCCTCAGTGTGAAGGTAGCCTAAGGGTTCGTTCACAATAGTGACATGGACTGCTGCATGGACTGTGAGGAGGCAATATATCACATTCTCACCGCCTGTTTTAACCCCATAAATGCTGCACCACTGTGTTGCAGCACAGCCCCATTCACCTTAATGGGTCACATTCAATAGGCAGTAGTGACCATCAAACGCGACAGTGGATATAATCCCTCCTGCAGCATGTTTGTGACGCTGGCCGCTGTCTCTTCAGCTAAAGGATGAACAGTTGGGGGGTAAAAACATGGCTCCAATACATAGTTTTACCATCCCCCAACATCACATGTGAGGGATCCTTTGGACTGTGGTGCCTCGGGACTGAAAGAAATTTTAAAGGGCACCTTGACTGAAAAAAAGAAAAAATACATACCAATTTTGGCTTTACTTGCTTTATCATTACACTAAAATTATGTTAAAGGTACAAAGCACAGAGAAGAGGGGAAAGGAAAGCCGCCATTATTGTAGCAAGGTTTATTCAATAAAAAAAGAGTGAATATAGATTTAAAATGCACTCACAAATGTCAGTGCTTAAGGGCATATAACTATCTCCATGGGGGGCCGCCAGTGGGGAGTCCAATCCAGGCTGGAGCCGCTGAGGTAACAGAGCTGTTGCGGGACTCAATGCAGAGGTCTAGACAAGCCACCATGAGGGACTCAAGCTGTCAAGGAAGCTGTCAGATGCCGAAGATGCTGGAGCCAATCAGAAATGTGTTTCGGAGGCCAAACCACACTAGATTGCACTAAGAAGTGAATAGAGTACTTTTTTGCAGTACTTTTTTAACATAGCACTATAAAAAAACAAACAAGAAGAAAAAACATTGACGTACAAAAAAAAAATGTGCAGGACACACTACAAATGCACTGTGTGCTTGAAATGAACCTGAGGCCAGGCTATAAACATTCAAGTACGAGGGGGTATTAGAAGTTATGGTTGTTGTTTCATATCTGCTGTTCATAATAATGAGTAATAAAATGTCCGATTTACTGTATGTGTAAGGGTAGATGGGTGATCGGTCATCCTCCATGCTTCCCTTCCCTGTTGGGCAACAAGTGTGGATCACATGAGAGGCCTACCCTGGGTTGGGTTCTTCTGGGCTACGCTAGGCACTTTGTACAGAGTCACTGCCATACACACAGGGCACCTTTACTTTATATTTGAGAGGTTGCGTAATGTTGTTGATAAACATTGCCCAGCTATCTTTTTTTTTTTTTTTGACAGCTCAAACTTAGTTTACACTTCAACTGTCAACAGGGTAACCCCACTGACAGCTGAATGAGTCATCGGTTGTTAAGGATGTGGCGGCCCTCCACCTTAACAACCGATAATTGTCAGCTTTTTTTTTTTTTTTTTTTACATTTCAGTTGTCATTGGGGGATGAAAGAACTGAGCCCAAAAGTATCGGTTTCAGATATCAGGGCATTTGCACAAGTATCGATACTCGTGCAAATGCTTAGTATCGGCAACCGATACTGATATCGGTATCGGTGCAACCCTAATAAAAAACTCTTCTAGGTTATGATTTCTAGGTCATTTTTACAGTTAAGATTCTGGTCAAACATAGACTATCTACCCAAAATCAAAAAAAAAAAAAGTTTGAAGGGAGCTTTACGGTAATTGAAAATCAGCACGGCATGTCTAGATGTGGTTAAGATGTGGTAGGCACATGTCCCTGCTTGGATTCTCTTACATTTTCCAATCTTTAAAGTGGTTCTTAAGGCTCAAGGTTTTTTTTTTTTTTAACCTTGATGCATTCTTTGCATCAAGGTAAAAAATTCTTTAAAACTTGCTTCCCCAGCTTCCCCCTAACTACTTATCTGAGCCCAATCTCGATCCAGCACTGTGCCCAAGAGCAGCAACGCTGTTCTCTCTCTCCCTCACAGGCTCAGAGGCAGCAGCGGGAGTGATTGGCTCCCCATTGCTGTTAATCAAATCCTGTGAGGAGGGAGCAGGGGGTGGGTTTCAGTTGAGCTGTTTGTGCTAACAAACACACATAGCCCGGCTCAGGAGCGGGCCTGCACGTCTGCACCATAGCAAGTGTTGGTTATGGGGGCAGACAAAGAAGAAGAAGAGACCAGAAAGCTGGCGGGGGGACCTCAGAAGAGGAGGTTTGGCCTTTCTCTGCAATACCATTTACTTTACTACCTTAAAGCCGAGGATTATATTTGCCTTAAATGAGGTTCCCCCTCCCCTCTTCCCTCATCAACAATAAGTTTTAATATAATAAGTTTTATGAATTAAACCTTTCCATTTGCATTGCTTATCTTATTGTAGACCCACTGATGTCATCACCTGGCCTCTGTGCTTCTCTTCTCTGCAATACAGATAGATCATGGCTGGTGCAAGGGGCTGGAAGGGTGCTGTAAATCCCATGCTTCCTGAAAAAATCACAGCATTCTGCCACAGTACTCCTATCAGGAGCCCTCAGTTCTGAATCATGCAGTGGGCTGGCTCTTCGGAGGTGTTATGCAAATACTAAAATGCCTTGAATGTTGGACATCAGTCTGGAGGAGTGGGAGTTCCTAGGCACAATACATTTTGCATATGAGTCACCCCATTGCCTACATGGGATGCTGAGGCTCTATGAATAAAAGAACCTAAATCCAGTTAATGAAAGGGCAAAGACAGAAGGACAATAAGGATGGAGAAGATAGGGCTAAATAATGCCAGTGGTCATCCAGCCAGGAAAGAACATGGGTTCTAATTGACGTTCTGGAGCTTCTAATGCACTGTGGGAAGCTCAGAGTGTGCAGTAAAATCAGAGTAAGCCATTTCAGCATTGGAAAGGAGACTGTACAACTATGCAAGACTGAGAGTAAGGTTGTAGTTCAGCTTTAATTGCCCTTTATATCTAAATATATACATATATTCTTCTTTATTTGGTTATGCAAGGTTGCTGTTTTGTTCTCACACACTCGCAAGCAGGGATAGGGCAGGATTTTCAAAGATTTTAGCATTAAAATAAATAGACTCATACATATTTATTTGTGCTTGTTTATAGCTGATGAATACTGCCACCAACATGTTCCCCAGGATTATGATGCAAAAAGTAAACCCTTCATTCTTTACTTAATGTATATCGCAGTGACAAAAAACATTTCTCTGGCAGATTGGTTGTACATCGAGCCTCACTGTCTCAGTAAATCACATACTCAATTTACAAACTGTCAAGTAAAATAAAAAAATACATTTACAAAAATGATGTGTTTACTGTTATCGCTGGCCAGAAAATACTGACTTTATTTTTTCCCCAAAGTTTTGATTCTACTCTTATTTTTTGACTTTTAAGCAGAAATAAAAATGACATTTTTCTTGCAGTTGATATGCAAAATGTTTAACTGTCAGCCACAAGTGTAATAGTCTTAAACTACCTTGTTTGCAAAGGTAAACAAAAGGCTAATATATATATGGTTAACCACTTGCCGACCAGCTCACGTACTTATACTGCGACAGGTTGGCAGCGCGCCGCGAATTTCTGTACCTGTACGGTGGCTCACGCAGGCGCAGTTGCGGGCGGGCGTGCTCTTGCTCTTGCTGCACGCATCGGGTGCATGCCCGTGGGTTGGGCGGACTCCATGTCTGCCAGCGGCCCGCGATCTCCTAGTACAGAGGCAGAACGGGGATCTGCCAGTGTAAACAAGCGGATCCCCATTCTGACAGGGGACATGTCAGAGATCTTCTGTTCCCAGTGATCGGGAACAGTGATCTCTGTCATGTCCCAGTGACCCCATCACCCCCGCAGTTAGAACACACCCAGGGAACACACTTAACCCCTTGATCACCCCTAGTGTTAACCCCTTCCCTGCCAGTGTCATTTTTACATTGATCAGTGCATATTTATAGATGGTCCCCAAAAAGTGTCATTTGGGGTCAGATTTGTCCGCCACAATGTCGCAGTCCCGCTAAAAATCGCAGATCGCCGCCATTACTAGTAAAAACAATTAAAAAAGTAAAAGTCCCTAAATCTATCCCATAGTTTGTAGACATGAAAACATTTGCGCAAACCAATCAATATACGCCATTTGCGATTTTTTTACCAAGAACATGTAGAAGAATATACATTGGCCTAAACTGATGAATACATTCTTTTTATATTATTTGTTGGATATGTATTATAGAAAAAAATAAAAATAAATTTTTTTTTTTCCAAAATTGCCACTCTTTCGCAAAAAATAAAAACCGCAGAGGTGATCAAATACCACCAAAGTAAAACTCTATTTGTGGGGAAAAAAATGTGTACAGCATCGCACGACCGCACAATTGTCAGTTAATGTGACGCAGTGTCGTATCGCAAAAAAATGGCCTGGTCATTAAGGAGGCAAATCCTTCCGGTCCTTAAGTGGTTAAAGTGTAGTTGCACTCGCTAAATGCAGGGATATTCTTGAGTAAAACCTGTACCACTCTGTGTGTGATTTGAGGCTAGGACAGAGGTTCGCCTTCCAGCAGGACAATGACCCCAAACACACTGCTAAAGCAACACTTGAGTGGTTTAAGGGGAAACATGTAAATGTGTTGGAATGGCCTAGTCAAAGCCCAGACCTCAATCCAATAGAAAATCTGTGGTCAGATTTAAAGATTGCTGTTCACAAGCGCAAACCATCCATCTTGAAGGAGCTTGAGCAGTTTTGCAAGAAGGAATGGGCAAAAATCCCAGTGGAAAGATGTGGCAAGCTTATAGAAACTTGTCCAAAGCGACTTGGAGCTGTGATAGCCGCAAAAGGTGGCTCAACAAAGTATTGACTTTAGGGGGGTTAATAGTTATGCACATTGACTTTTTCTGTTATTTTGTTCTATTTGTTGTTTGCTTCACAATAAAAAAAAAAAAACTTCAAAGTTGTGCGCATGTTCTGTAAATTAAATGATGCAAATCCTCAAACAATTCATGTTAATTCCAGGTTGTGAGGCAACAAAATACGAAAAATGCCAAGGGGCTGAATATTATATATATATATATATATATATATATATATATACCTGGATATATATTGTATACACTGTATGCATTTTGCAATTTTCAATCCCATTTTAGGTCGCTGTTGAAAGTAATATTGTTGCTGTAGTACATGCAGGACACGTCTGATTTTCATTTAAACAACATGCAAATAAATAGAAAACTCCTAAACTTTATTTTCGTTTTTTTACTTACAAATATAGATTGCATGGTATTCACAGATTACAGTGTATTTTATTCCAAGTATTTTATACAAATGTAAGCAGCATCAGTCCTGTGTCATGAGCTTGCACAAAAAAAGGTAAATATTTGCATTTAAGGGTCCAAAGTTAAAGTGAACCTGTTTCACTTTTAGGCCTCATGCCCATGGACGTTTTTACAGCCACTTTTTTTTTGCAGCTTAAAAACGTCTCTCCATGTTAGCCTATGGCCTTATGCCCACCATGGCGTTTTTGAGCTGTAAGTGCCATGGGTGTTTTTAAGCTCCAAAAAAAACCCAGGACCAGTGCTTTCTGAGGCTCCAGCGCTAGAGCTGTAGAAATGCCAGACGCAGTTAAAAGGTGTTAAGCGCGATTTAACAGGGCTTAACGCTGTATACACAGCGTTATGCACTGTCCAGCGTTTCTCTGTCTCTGTTTAAAATCAATGGTTCCCTATGGAACCATTGATTTGAATGAAAGTCGCACCAGAAGTCAGATCAGTCGGATTGTGTGCTGAGAATCTTGAAGGGGAACCCCGACAAAATTTTGCGTGAGGTTCCCCCCAAGATCCATAGCAGACCCTTATCCGAGCACGCAGCCCAGCAAGTCAGGAAAGGGGGGGACGAGCGAGTGCCCCCCCTCCTGGACCATACCAGGCCACATGCCCTCAACATGGGGGGTGGGTGCTTTGGGGCACCCCAAAAGCACTTTGTCCTCATGTTGATGAGGACAAGGGACTCTTCCTGACAACCCTTGCCCAGTGATTGTCGGGGTCTGCGGGCGGGGACTTATCATGATCTGGAAGCCCCCTTTAACAAGGGGCCCCTCAGATCACGGCCCCCCACCCTAGGTGAATGAGTATGGGGTACATCGTACCCCTACCCATTCACCTTAATAAAAAAGTGTCAAAAATAAACACACTACACAGGTTTTTAAGGTATTTTATTAAAGCAGCTCTGGGTCTTCTCCCCTCTTCAGGTCTTCTCCCTTCTCTCCGCTATCTTCTGCTCTTTTGCTGGGTCTTCTCCCTCTGTTCTTCTTACGATGTTGACTTGAGGCGATCTACTGGTGTAATGCTGGGTCCGCCGTGTGCAATGACTTATATTGGCATGGGGCGTGGCCACCCGATCACGTAAGTTAAAGGACACGCTCCTTGTGATGTCATCACCCGGGGCATGGGAAAATAGCTCAAATGGTAGAGCATGAATTATAACATTCTGATGTGGTTGACAGTGACTGGTGCAGGATGTCTGCTGCCAAGTCACTCTGTCCACCTGTGTCTCCTTGGGCAGATGGAGCATTGCTATAGGGTGCTGGTGACTGGAGCACAGACAGAATAAACTGGGAGGTGTGGCACAGGAAAGCACTCACAATATTTAATGAAATAACTATGCCCCAGGCTATGTTGTGTAATAGTGAGGTGGACACTATTACTGCTGAGACCAATGGAGAGATGGCAGAGCCAGTAGTCACAGGTGCATTGGCTGTTGCAGAAGTTAACCCCCTCTAGTCAGAAGGATCAGATAAGGGCGCGTACATGGCAGAGGTTTTGTCCACAGCAAAACAGATGAGTAATGTTGAGAGTCAGAATGACAGTGCAATGCATAAGGACTTGGAAGGGCTTAGTGTCGCTGAGAATGAGAGGATGAGTATGAGACATGCGTTTTCCAGTGCTCAAGGGGAGCCGCAAGTTGTGTCAGTTACCTCTAAGGTGGAGGTCTCCTTAAGTATCTCGGCCACAATACTGGTCCTCTAATTCTGACTCTACCAATGAGGGCCCTGTCTGGGATGCCTTTAAGGCGGTGGTCAGGGGCTCCTATATCTCACGTATTAAGCATTACAGATCTGTTGGGTGTGCCACACAATAGGCAGTTCAAAAGGGGCTAGATGATGCACGCTCCCGTCATATGAGTAATCAGTCTTCTGAGACCCATGGTATGCTGAAGGATGCCCATAGGGCGTTGCAGCTTCATATGATGGACCTTACTAGGAAGCAATAATTGTACCTCTCCGCTCGTATTCATGAGCATTGGGGGAAAACGGTAGTCTTCTTGCTTTTCTCGCCCACGCGGACTTTAATGACGGTTTGATCTCTGAGCTTCAACTCCCTGATAGTTCAATTACCTGTGACGCATTAACTATTAACCGAACATTTGCAGAATTTTATGGCAGGTAATATGAGGATACGGTGGTTCCTCTTGAACAAACCTTTATAGGGTTCTTTGCATCACTAGACTTCATAGCACTTAGTACTCCCCATCAACTCCTATTATACAAACTCATAACGTTAGAGGAAGTAACTATGTCCATTCGTTTATTGCCAATGAGTAAAATGCCAGGTCTAGATGGTCTCCCTTCTGAATGGTATCAGGTATACCTAGAGGATTTGGCTCCTAGGCTTCTTAGGACCTTCCAGGAATCTTAAGCAGGGGAAACTTCCTGACTTTTTGTTGTCATACCCAAACCTGACAAGGATAGGCTGCTATGCGGGTCCTATTGTCCCATATCTCTCCTGAATAATGATGCCAAAATACTGGCAAAGGTTCTTGTTCTCAGACTCCAGAAGTTTATTCTATCTCTCATATCACCTGACCAATCGAGATTTTTGCCTGACAGGAGTACCTTTGATAACATTCGCAGGCTATTCTTACATGTCCATAACACATCACTCATGAAACGCATCGCTTTAGTTCACTCTTTAGATGTGTTAAAAGCTTTTGACACTGTGCGTTGGTCCTTTTTATGGGAAACTATGGCAAGGATGGCTTTTGGTCCACACTTTGTCCAGTGGGTTTGTTTGCTATATGCTAATCCACGGGCCAGAGTCTGCACCAATAGGGATATCTCCATGTCGTTCTCCTTGAAGAGGGGTACCAGGCAGGGGTGCCCTCTCTCTCCACTTCTGTTTACGCTTGCTATTGAGCCTTTGGCCCTGGTAGTGCAACAGACGTCAGAGATAGGGGGCATCTGCTGTGGTATAGTGGAGGAGAAGATCTCTCTACGAGGACGATGCCCTTATATACTTGGATGGTAGAGAGAGTTCCTTTACCAAGTTGATGCATGTGGTGGAGGAGTTTGGAGAGGTTTCAAGTCTACAGGTGGGTTGGGAAAAATCTCAGGCATTTTCTAAAGGCCCTTCTATGTCCACTGAATATCTACAGAGATCACGTCTGAAATTAACATCATCCTCTAAATACCTGGGAATTCAAATACACGGTGATCTCTCTAGATATGAAGAACTTAATATTACTCCCATAGTCAAGCAGATGGTGGACAGGCTTCATATCTTGACGTCATTACCCCTTACTTTAATTGGCCGCATAAATATCTTTAAAATGATCTTCCTACCGAAATTTCTATATTGTTTTCAAGCTGCCCCAGTTTTTCTCCCAAAGAAACTCAGGTGAAACTCAGAAAGGTGGAATCTTCCCGATCTTCTTTCCTCTGGAATGGCAGTCAACCCCGTATAGCCAAGTGCTCATGGCCGGCGGCTAAAGCCGTGGGAGGTTGCTTCCCATCTCACCTACGTTCATGCTTGGTTACACTCTGACCCTCAGACTCCCTCCACTGCACTTTTGTCGGCTTTCTTTGGACTCTCCACCTCTCTCAGGGACGAGCTACATAGGTCAAAAAGATCTGGGGGCTCACGATTTTCTCTTGTTGATGCTGGTTTTATGGCTTGGAGGGAGGGAGGAAAAATTCTGACACAGTCCTCTCTGGGTATGTTGCCACAGACCCCTTTGCAGAGGAATCCTAATCTGCCTGAGCTCTTTCACCCGGACTCGCCCTGGTGGGCTCGGTTTGGTGTTACTCACCTCTCCCACATCGTTGAGGATAATGATTTAGTGACCTTTGACACATTTATACATAAACATGGCATTGAAAATAGGTTCTTTTTTAAATATCTCTGATTGTGGCATGCCTTCTGGGCACAGTTTGGGTTATTGACCATTGAGCTCACGTAATCTTCCCTTGAAGATCCCTTGTCATTTCCAGAACTCTCCAAACTGGTGACGACCTTTTATGGTCGTCTCCAGTTGATGGGGGCTGATCCCTTCCAGAACTCTCATCGCAAATGGCTGTTGCTGATGCCTGAGCTTTCTGAGGAGGACTGGGAAGAGGCTACTGAGATATCCTTTCAGGATATTATCAGCACTGCTGATCAGTTCATTCAATTTAAGTTTATACATCATTTACACTACACCCCAGCCAAGCTGGTTCGGATGGGTTTGGGTTCGGATATTGCTTGTTCTAGATGTGACTTGATTGCTGCAAATTTTTTTCATATGTTTTGGAACTGTCCTGGACTCTCGTCCTGGAAGGATTTATTTGCCTTTTTCAAACACAAGCTTCACCTGCCAATACCTCACACAATTCAGAAGTTGGACTTTTAGGTGTTCTCAATGATTATGTTACTCATACACATGCTAGGACTTTGTTACGTATATTGTTATTTTACGCTCGTAAAACTATTTTATTGCATTGGAAGGATGCTGGCCCCTTTCCGTATTATTCATGGGGTTCTACCCAAATTTAAGTTGATTTATAATAGTAGGGAATGTCCTAAGAAATTTACCAAAATATGGCAGCCATGGTTGGATGTCTCTGAGGCTTTCTGGGAGGATGTCCTATTATCGCAGCTTACTCAATAGGTTTTTTCCCACTAATGTACTTTAGGAATACTGATCCGATGGGTGGCAGCAAATTGGCCTGGTATTGTTCCGTGCGCTGCTCTCCACCAAGTAGGGGGCCTCTGGGAATGTGGCGCTGATATGGGGTCATATGTGGTGCTGGTATAAATGTGTATGTGTGAATGTTTGTTGGGGCTTTCTTTGTTTTTGGCACGGTATATCCGTTTACTGTGTATCAGTCGATACCTGATTTTGTATTCCCTTATGTGCCTTATGTGCCAGTAATGTGCTTTCTGTTTCTTTGTATCTCATATTGTGAAAACTAAATAAATTCAAAAAAAGTATATCAGCCTCTCGAGCCTTGGCAAATGAGCCCCTCCACGTCGCTAGTAAGGGAAGAGTCACTAAAGTTCTATGTTTAGATGTGGGATGTTTAGAAATAACTGAGGTGTTGTTAGAAATGTTGGAATTGGTTAACTCCCTTTCGCTGTACACCTGCGTGTATCCACCACAGATGGGCGGCTTGTACCAATCAGTGAAGGCAGGTGGTACAGGCGATGTTAACCAATGTTGATAAAAATTGGTATTGGTTACTGCAATGTTGGTTATTTTTGTGGAAAGTGGTCTCACAGTTCTCTGCGAGAGTGCTTCCAGCGGCAGTTGTGTGCGGAAGGCACTCAGGGGAACTGCTAGAGGAATCTGAAATTACAGACATGGTGGAAGTCTTTCCATATGTTGGTGTGATGAGATGCATTCCTACTGGTGCGGTCTGAGGTGCGGCTGAGCAGTGGTTGGTACATGGCTCGTGTACTGTCTCACCTCCTAGACTTCATGTGAAGGAAGGGCCCGGAACAGATGCAGTGTGTCAGGAAAGAGGCAAGTACCAGTCTCGCCAATATCGCTGCCTTCCTTCACACATGCGCGGTAAAGCGGCACTCCGGCGCATCCCTGGGCACAATACAGCGAAACGGCTAATGCGCGTGCGCAATTCGGCTAAACGGCTAATGTTTGTGTGCAATTCAGCGTAACGGCGAACGTGCGTACGTAATAGCGCGCACAACATGAGCCTCCCACTGGCCTATAAAAGCCACTCTGTGCCATGACCTGATTGCTGGTTTGTCTTTCAGCTCCCCGTGTGTTTCCTGCTTTGTATCCTGATTCTTGATTACCTGTTGTGACCCGGATTGACCTTGACCTGCTCTGATCTCTACCTGCATCTGACCCTCGGCTTGCCTCTCGGACTTCTCCACTTGCTTACTGTGTTTGACCCTCGGCCTGTCTACGGATATTGCTTCCTGTCTCCAGTGATTGACCCTCAGCCTGCTCCTGGACTTTGTTATTATCTTCAGTGCTCAACCCCTGGCTTACTCACAGACTTTGCTTCCAGTCACCTGTGTTTGACCCTCGGCCTGCCTACGGACTTTTGCTATCAATCTTCAGTACTAGTCATCAGCCTACTGACAGACCTGCTAACAGTCCTTGCACTAAACTGTTTTTGCCTATCTAGAGACTCTTACTAGTCAACGGTGTTTGACTCCCGGCCTGTTGTTGGATCAGCTGTTCATCCTCCTTCCTGAGCTTCAGCATCTTCCAGTCTTGCACAGCTCTCTCCCTGCCGGTGACCTTCATGCAAGACCTGCCCAGCCTGCTGGTGACTCGTGCCTCTTTGTGCCCTTCACCCCCTGTACCATGTCCAGGAGTGGAGTGCGCTTAGTCGCAAGAGGTTACCGCTCTCAGCATATCGACCTCGGTGAGTACCCTTATCTGACATAGTGGATATTCTGTCCATCAAGCAAGAGGTGCAGTTTGAGGTACCCTGAGACACCCTGACAGGAAATAAAAGTGTGGGTAACTGTAACGGGGAGGTGTGAAAACCCATGTTATATTTTGTCTCAGTGTGCTGGGTTGTTTCCTACTAATGTGGTGTATGAGAGACACTCTAGAGCACTGTCGGACAGCTCAGAGGTATTGGTTGAGGTACCAATGGACGTAGAAATGGTTGATGGTTAATGGTGTGCAAAAATGTGGCAAAAAATGTTTGTTGGTAGGACAGGTGCTATTGGAGTGTTTGACAACAAGGGGCGATGTGAAACTGTAGGAAGGTCCCATGGGGAATAACTGTTTGCCTGTAGGTGGTCCCTCCACAGACACTGTCCTTACAAACTAGGAGACAAGAGGTCCTGATGACACTGACAATACTGAGTTGAGTAATCCATTGTGGAAAGCTGCTATTGAGGTTAAACAGAAGGATGTGGTGCTAATCTCAGATGATTTGGTGGCCAGGGGTAACCACACAGGGGTTAGTGAACCTGAGAAACAGATGATGTTGTTTAGCGTTGCTTCAGCTAGTGAGAGGGGTGAGTCCATGACAGGTGTCATGGAAGTGGGTCCACAACAGTCCCAGGAGAGTAGGTCTGGGAGAGGTAAAAAGAAATGGAGGATCCCAAGGCCAGAAGGTATAAGGGATAGAGAAATTAGTGGGATCCCATGGTTCAGGAAGAAGTGCTTGTGGAAGCATATCCCGGAAGAAGATGTGGGTGGAGTGCCTCTTTAGAAAGAAGGTCTCCGTCAGTGTAGTGAACTCAGGTTTCAGCATTATCCCTGTTCCTGGCTCTGAGAGAAGGCTTGTTAATGTCTAGCCAGTCAGCAGCTTCCCTGGCTGAATGGAAGAAGTGGGCTTGGCCTATAGCAGTGATCCGTAAGAGGGCAGGGTAGAGAATTGCGTATGGTAGATTGGAACACTGGAGGCGTTGCTTAACATCCTGAAATTTAGCTAGTTTTTTTCTGCACTTCTACAGAAAAATCAGGGTAAAAGGAGACTCTTGCTCCAATGTAGTGTATATTAGATTTCTCCCTCGCCAGTCGTAGAATTTTCTCCCTGTCTCGGTAATATAGTATGCGCAGCATAATTGGTCTGAGTGCGTTGTCTGGGACGACCCTCGTAGGAGTGAGATGGCTCTTTCCACCGCAAACAGGGGCGTACTGTAAAAACCTCTTTTCCAAAGATTTCTAACAGCCACTTCTCGATAAACTCTGTGGTATCCCGACCCTCTACCTTCTCTGGTAAGCCCACTATTCAGACATTGTTTGGTCTAAGACGATTTTCGATGTCACCATTTTTTTCACTCATGGCATTTGCTATGCGGGCCGATGTGCTGGTTTCAGCAATCAGCGGAGGCAACTTGTCCTCCAAATCATTGATGTAACCTTCAGCAGTTACATTCATTTTCTAATCTTCTGGAGGTCATGTTGCAGCAGGGACACTTCCACCTTTAGCCCCCCCCGGGCTATCCCTGACTGAGATGACTGAAGCGGTACACTGATGTACCGCTTGTAGGATTTGGCTTAGTGTAGGTTGCAGCTCTCCCTCAGCCTGCTCCTCTGTGCCTGCCTGTTGGTGACTATCTTGAAGAGATATTGTCAGGATCACCCCCATGTGCACAGTTCATATCCTGCTGTGGGTCAGTGTCTTCCTCCATGTCCATGGAAGAGCCTTGCCCCTGTGCCTTCAGGGCCACCCCTTCTTCCTTCCCTCTCCAGGTTAGCATGCTGCAGAGACTGTCAGCAAAGGTACCTGCGGGTTCCTCATAGTGTGCTGAGTGCGACTGTGTCACCTGGATTAACGGGAGGAGATCGGTGAAAGGGTTACTAGCAGGGAGCTCTGTGGAGCTGATCCACTCATGTGCCTGACTCGGCCATGCCCCCCTGGACTCACTTTGAGGGTTGCTGTCTATGAGGATAATCACAAACTGCTGTTTCTGTTCTGAACTGTTTTACTGAAGTAGTGACTCTCTGTTGTTATAAGATCTTTTAGGGGGTATGCTATGCAGCCACATGTTATCCTGATGAGTCATAGAGATGCTGTAAAGATGCTGTAAAGATTTCATATTTGGTAAATTTGCATAATTTTTCGATGCTGCCACACAATGTAAAAATCTATAAATGAATCTGTATGTTTTCATTATAATCCTTAATTCCAGGTCCAATGCTGATACTAATGCTTAATCACAGCTTGATGCTAAATTTGCTAGGTAAGCTAAAGTTTGTGATACCTTTTTTTCTGGATAGGCAAGAGAGCATCATAAAATCAAGGAAATATTAAGAACCAGGAGACTCTTATGCCCCATACACACGGTCGGATTCTCCGACTGAAAATGTTCGATGGGAGCCTTTTTTTCGGAAATTCCAACCATGTGTAGACTCCATCAGACATTTTCCGGAATTTCCGTCACATTATATGGCCTGAGGAGTCCATATAATAGTGAGCACAATCCGGTCCAGGACTACAAGAGATCAGGAACAGCAGCAAATGACATATATGTCCCCAGGCTGTGGTCATACAACAGCCTGCATCATTTGTCAGACCAGACTGAACCCAGGCCATCGCTCTCTTGTCTTCCTTACATGCTTCCTTCCAGGCTGTGGCTCTGGTGTTGGAGTTGTGGCAGGAGGTGGAGGAGGAGGAGGTGGACCATGATTGAACTCACAAATGTGGCTTTGGCTTGTGAGTTCGCCCCTCAACCCCTTATTTAGGGCTTGTAAGATCACTTCCTCACATAAGAGGCGTTGGCCCTCCTCCATTTCCAGCATTTTACAGGCTGTCATGCAGGCATAGTCCTCTTGAAGACTGGGGGGGTTTCTGAGGGCCACAGTAGCCTTCATTATTAGGCCAAGTGCTGCCTCCTGCAGGTTACTCCTCTTCCTGGCACTTTTTTGTGGAAGGCTGAGGGGAGGGACCTGGGATTCGGGCAGGCTACTGGGCCAGGCCACCTACTGGCTGCCACTTACCCCTGCCACCTCCGGGCTGCCACTTTCCATGGTCTCCTCCTGGCTGAGACTTTCCTGTGTATGAAAAAGGGACATAGTTTTAGTTGTTGGTTCATAAATCACACACAATTTTCAGCTCATGACTGTTGCAAATTGAATGTTAATAAGTAGAAAAGACTATCATTCAGACCCCAGCATTTTTCATTCTTGTCCCAATCATTTGTGGCCCCCACTGTCTATTGATATGTAAAACACTTTGTGAAATCAGAAATTAGTTATCAAAAATAACATATATTTAACATCATTAATTTGACAACCAGAAATATTTTGAAGAATGCTATACCTGACTCAAGCTGGGCTCCTCCACATGTTGCTGCCTGGAAGGCAGAGGTTGGTCGTCAGAAGCCTCAGCTGGGGGGGAAGGAAGCCTTGAAAGAAGACTGGAGAGTGCTGGCCTGGGTTCTCTCTGGTCTGCCAGAAAATGCAGTCTGCCATAGTACCACAGCCTGGGGACATAAATGTCATCTGCTGCAGCTCCTGATCTCAGGGAATCCTGGACCTTCTTGCGCTCCCTATTATAAGTGCTCCTCATGCCACCAATTTTAGACGTTAAATACTTGATGTCTGCCGTGGGGATCACCGGCTTCACAAATTCAAGCAGTTTCACCAGCACTGCCTGCCTCTTTGTTTGATTATTATAAAACGGATGGTTTACCTGCCACAGACAGGGCAGCTCCCTGTACATGTCAATGAATATTCCTAGAAATTCCCTATCATTGAAGAGATTCATTTTCTCTGCAAGACACAACACAAGACAAACCCTAATGTCAGGCAAAACTCCCCTAATCTTGACCCAATATAGGCCTCAATCTATAAGCAGTATAGGCCACTGATGCACAAAGTTAAAATTGTACCTTCGTTATAACGTTCGTCGCTTCCGTTACTTCATCCTCCGCTCACAGATCGTAAGTACGACAAATGCATGTTCCGCTTTATATACACTGCGCATGCGTGAAACTCTGCCCGCCCCTGACGTTCTTTCTAGTATATTCCCCACCCCTTCTCTTTTGATGCAGTGGGAGAGCACATGGTGGAGAGACAACAGGTGCATGCAGAGGACAGCAGCAACAACGAAAGGCCGGAGCCACGAACGTCCCGATCCCGGAGGATATTGAAGGCCTCAATTATGGCCTTTATAGAGATGGTAGAGACGGTGGACATCTTCAAGAGGGCCGACTATGATGGGAAGTATGTACCTTACCCAAACCCAAATGTGAGAAAGGCCAAGATCATGGCTAAAGTTGTGAAGAGTCTGCACAGGAATTTTGGGGTATGGCAATCCAAGGATCAACTAAGGAAACGATGGTCAGACCTCAAATTGAGGGAGCAGGATCAGTACAGAAGAATCAGGAAACTGCTTCTAAAAAGTAAGTATTTGTCCTATGTTTCTATTATTATTATTACTTGCATGCTGCTCCATGTGCTTTTCTTTACTGTTGTACAATTTAAAATGGCAACTTTCATGTTCATGGGCACAGTAATCGGTCATAGGAAACATTGTTTGTTCGCCCACTTATAAGATGTTTTTGGCAAATACAGGTTAACTACATTTGTTTAGGGCTATTTGTATTAAAATAAGTTTGCTGTCTAGATGGGTTTGTAACTAGAATGAAATGGAAACTTGATTCAGTGTAAGGAGGGGACACTCAGCAGATGTTTACACATCTGGACGCAGGAGCATTAGTGTGGGACACCAGAACAAACTTTTTAAGGTGTGCCACATAGGTGCTCCAGTGGATACTAGGGGTGTCTCTGTGTGTGACTTTACCAAGAAAGGGAAGTATTCCAGCTTTAGAAAGGAAATAAAATGTTCTTCAGCTTGGAATTCTACCAAAACAGACAATTGGACGACACTTCCAAGCAATGTTTCATCTTCCTATTTCTGCCCTCAAATATCTGTGTGCTAAGTATACCTATTTTTTATTCACATAGGGGAGAAAAGACTCAGGACATCTGAGGACACCAGGGAACCCCCACCTCCTAAAGAAGGGGAAATACCAAAACCACAAGCAGAGGATGAGGAGGGAGACGTTTATGAAGTGGGCGAAATTGTCACCACAACAGGTGAGTGTCTGAGACCACAGTTTCAGGTAATAGATGATTGCCTATTTGTTGCATATTTATAATACATGGTGTTTTTTTCTTTTAGGTGATGTGGAGGTTGTATATAAAGAAACGTGATTTTGCGCTAACCATACAAAAAATAAAAAAATAAAAAATTTTGTGCGGGTTTGCTCCCGCTCTGCATGTATGCTGATTTTTAGCTAATTTTTATCTGGTTCCCATTTTTTATCTGAGTTCCGTTTGGTGTATACTTGGGAGTTTTTTTGATTTGTAGTTCCTGATGTGCAGTGGAGTGTTTCTGTGAACATTTGCAGTGGAAAGAATTGTTTTAAAGTGACTGTGAAAGAGATTTTGAATAAATCTATAAAACACATTTGCACTATGGAGCCCTTTTCGTTTTATTCCCACTGAGGTGTATCTTCTGTATGAATGAACTAATATTTTGAAACCGGATACATTGTATCAGTGAGGATAGATCTACCTGTGTATTGGAGCGCAGTGGCTGAGGAAATCTCCCAGGAAAACGCCCAGATCTGCCTGTGAATTGGAGCACAATGGCTGAGGAAATCTCCCAGGAAAACGCCCAGGTGATAATCTAAGGCCGGCAGGCTAATGCAACATGCTCATCTGATCTCACTAACCTGAGATCCATCTGATCCGGTAAGCGGCCTTTTTTACCATATTTGTGAAAAGGAGGAATATCGGTGTGTCTCTTTCTATAAAGAAGATTGGTGCCAATATCAACCTAGTATATTTCCATCAAGGACTGATCATTGTTTCTACATCTAAGATGTTCAAGGGGAATAAGTGTCCCACTGATAAACATTTTAAGCAATAATTTGGATATGTATGGTGTTCACCACATTGTTGCGAATTGATAGTCACAAGTAACATTGTTACTAGCAACATATGTTTCAGGGTGCTCACTACATTGTTGCGGATTGATTTTCATAAGTAACATTGTAATTAATAACACATGTTTTGTTTCACTGTTGAACACGTGGTGTGAGTATAGGATTTAAATGTTCCTAATATAGGAAAATAAGTCAATTTCACGATTTTTTAAATATATGTCTATAGTAATAACGTTTTTCATGAGTGTGGTACACCAATAGTAGTCATAACTATCGGGATCACTTATATTTAATACACACTAAGATATGATGCGCGCTGGTTACACTATTTACTATTGATGTGGAGGTTGTGGAAGAAGAATCTCATTTCACCAGTGAAAGTGCCCAGATCCTCATCGGGGAGAGAATGGGGTGCAATCGTGATTTAGAAAATATAAAGGAAAACATCAATGATGTTCAACAAAAAATGAAGAACATCATCGATGTTTTAGGCAGAATATAAAACACACAAAAATTTTACAGTTTTCTCGTGTTTTTTTGCTTTGAAAAAAGTTTTAAAGTATTTTAAAAGCCAAATTTTGTACACGGGTGTGTCAACATGTGCTATCTGCCATCACGGGATATCATTGTACAGATTTTGTGGGTGCAATCCCTTCCTCGTAACTCAATTAGGTGAGAGGAAGGGGTTGCACCCCCAAAACACGTCCATTGATCCCCCATGATGGGAGCTAGCACATGTTGACATTAGCCATGGGATCAGAGGGAAATCCCCAGTTTGAATCCCAATTTGTGTGCATCTTCAAAATTTGGCTTTTACAGGGGTGACATCACCCCATCTGATGAAGGCAATATCAACACAGTTTGGACATACTCATGTCTCATATTGCCTTCACTTTATCAAAGTTGAACTTTGTAAGTTCCTGAGTTGTGTATGTTATGCTTTGAAACATGTCTGTTTAACCAAAAAAAGAATATTTACAATGTGAAAAAAAAAGTTATACACCAAAGATGTTAGTTTGTTAAAAAACCCTTTTCTAACGCACACGTGAAAGTGCTTTGAGTAAAAAGTTTTCTACTCAACAATGTGTGGCTTCTTATTTCAATGCTCAATAGCAATTTTTGTAGTAAGTTGGTGTTTACAGTGGCAATGGGGGTTATTTACTAAAGAAAATTCCACCTTGCACTACAAGTGCAGTTTAAGTGCAGTTTCATGTGCGCTCTTGCAGTGCACTTGGAGTGCAAAGTGAAATTTTCTTTAGTAAATAACACCCATAGGGATGGGCCGAACACCCACCCACCCCCGTTCGGTTCGCACTAGAACTTGCGAACAGGCAAAAAATTTGTTCGAACGCACGAATGCCATTAAAGTCTATGGGACATGAACATGAAAAATCAACAGTGCTAACTTTAAAGGCTTATATGCATGGTATTGTCTTAAAAAGTGTTTGGGGACCTGGGTCCTGCCCCAGGGGACATGTATCAATGCAAAAAAAGTTTTAAAAACTGCCGTTTTTTCGGGAGCAGTGATTTTAATAATGCTGAAAGTGAAACAATAAAAGTGTAATTTTCCTTAAAGTTTTGTACCTGGGGGGTGTCTATAGTATGCCTGTAAAGTGGCGCATGTTTCCCGTGTTTAGAACAGTCTGACAGCAAAATGACATTTCTAAAGGGAAAAAAGTCATTTAAAACTACTTGCGGCTATAATGAATTGTCGGTCCGGCAATACACATAAAAGTTCATTGATAAAAAACGATATGGGATTCCCCCACAGGGGAACCCCGAACCAAAATTTAAAAAAAAAATGTGTGGGGGTCCCCCTAAATTCCATACCAGGCCCTTCAGGTCTAGTATGTATGTTAAGGGGAAACCCATGCCAAAATAAAAAAAAATGGCGTGGGGGTCCCCCTCAAAATCCATACCAGACCCTTCACGTCTGGTATGGATTTTAAGGGGAACCCCGCGCCAAAATGAAAAAAAAATGGCGTGGGGTCCCCCCAAAAATCCATACCGGACCCTTATCCGAGCACGCAACCTGGCAGGCCGCAGGAAAAGAGGGGGGGGCCCTCCTGAACCATACCAGGCCACATGCCCTCAACATTGGGAGGGTGCTTAGGGGTAGTTATAAACCCTCTGGTCCGGGGTGAGGGTCCTCATGGCTTCAAAATGGTCGGCTGGTCAGAATGAACTAACAGAAAGCACTGAAAAACAGAAAGGCCGGAGCTGAAAATCAGATACAAGTGGACAAGAACGCACTGAAAATCAAATACATAATAGAAATATGAACCCACAAGCACAAACTGAAGAGCAGTAATGATCGGAAAAGCAGGAGGCTGAAAAACGCTAATCATCTGTCACCAAACTTCTACTAACATGAGATTAGCGGAAGGAGCCCAAAGGGTGGCGCACTGGGTATTGAACTTCCTCTTTCTAGTGCCGTCGTACATGTTGTACGTCACTGCGTTCTTGACGTTCACAAATTCCGACCAACTTTGTGTGACCGTGTGTATGCAAGACAAGTTTGAGCCAACATCTGTCGGAAAACAAACATGGATTTTGTTGTCGGAATGTGCAATCGTGTGTACGGGGGATTAGGCACTGTGTGATAAGATATTAGCTTTATAGGAGATGAAACCATTCAATAGAAAGGGTGACAGAGATAGCCACTTCAAAAAACTAGAACTTTATGCTAAGAACATGCTATAGCATACTACATATACTGTATCACACTTGCTACAAGTACAAAAAAATCTATGGCTACGTAGCATCTAAAATCAATGGATGCAGCCAAATTGAATTGAGTAAATTGATTTCATCCATACAAATATTTTTTCTTTTTTATTCTTTCTTTCAGATTTTTTTTCTTTCTGCTCTTTTTTCTGTTTTGTTTTCCATATTTTGCATGTTTTTGATAAACATAGATGCTTATCCCTAATTATGACACAGTCTAGAATAGAGTTGGACATTATCATGAATGTGCTAATGGTACTGTATTTGAAAACTATGCGAACACTACTTTCCCAAATGAGGTCCAACATGTAGACTAATTCTGTAGACATATTTGTAGTTCATTTTCCATTTCACTATCTTTACAATTTGTTTATGCTGTTTTGCCACTCATCGGCCAAAGTACATGTAGTACATGTTTAGATGCTTCCAAAATCTAGTTATGAAGTCCTATCTTCACCCTCCCCTTCCCCAGCTGAAGGAGGCAGATCAATCATTACTACAGCCTGTCTCAAATGATAGCAATTTCCTGAGACAAGAGGAATGCAGAAAGACAGGAAATTGGCACCCCCTCTTCTGCATTCCTCTTGACTTTGGAAAGTGCTTTAAGCCAAGACAAGCTGCAGTTATGATGGATCCATCTCCTTTCCAGCAGTTGTCCTATCTTGTTGTTCTTTGTGTATTGTTTACAGATCTGTGCTGTAATCCATCTACTGCCTCTGAGCAGGAATTTCCTGTAATAAAGACCAGTTTCTTCTGCTCTCTCCTTGCAGAGGGTGACTGGCTTTGTTTCTGCCCCTTCTTTAGTTTTCTGCAGGAGGCCTCTAGTGGGTGGGCCTGCTGGGTCCCTATCACAGCTCTGCTCTCTGCACAAGCTAGTTGCAGCACATTAATAATGTCACTGTTACTTTTTTAACGTAATATTGGGGTTTGCAAGAGCATTTGGTGTGCTGTGGGTTTATATCCTTTGTGGCTAGTGAGGAATATATTTAAATATTTTTTGTGCCTGGAGTTCAGCTTTTATCCCTCTACACAAACACCCTTGCAAATATTTCTCAATAATCGCTATTTTCATGGTACTTCCAATCTTCTAAATTCCCTCTTAATTAAAGGGGAAGTGTGGGAATCTAAAATAATAATTCATAATCACCTAGATGGCTGCAGTATCAATCCAAGCTGCAGCTGTCCCCCACTGCCTCTGCACTGAGAACTGAGGGATCCAACCCTGCAGATCGCTCAGTTCTCCGGTCCACTCTGACAACACCGAGGCACTGTTCTGTGACCTGCCCCTCCAATGCTCCCTGGAGTGAGGGGATGGGAGAGGCTGGCTCAGGCTCTCAGTGGCACACTGAGAAGCTGAGCCAGCTGCCAGTAAAGTATCTAGGAGCATCCAGAATTTTTTGTCAGGAGCCCTGCAGAGCCTAGACTGTCTCTGTGACATCAGCAGACAGCAAACTGAACCTGCTGTCGGCTGAATCAGGCTCAAGGGATTGCAGAACTAAGTGCACTCCTGTGACCCACAGCAGAAGCATGGCTCAAAGAGCTTTGGCCATACTTGCCCTTTAATAGTCTTGCATTATTTATCCATCTTAATTTTCATACATACCAGCATCCCATCATTCTTTAATATGCTTTCCCAATCATAAAGCGGGGGGGGGCATGTCGGTGGTAAGCAATTTTTTGTGGGCAAAGAAAGGCTGGTGTTGGCGTTTCAATCATCATGGCACCATGGTTGATATGGTGCCAGGGTGATCGTAGCGCATTGTTTCTATTGTTACATTGTAATATATAATGAAGTGGTTCAACTCACCATAATGCAGAATCAGTGGGAGCCCTGGGCGTGTAACTTGCCACGTCACCTGCCACCATTTGCAGCTTGTCACTTGCCACCGTTTGCAGATTGTCACTTGCCACATCACTTGCCACCATTTGCAGATTGTCACTTGCCACCATTTGCAGATTGTCACTTGCCACATCACTTGCCACCATTTGCAGATTGTCACTTGCCACGTCACTTGCCACATCACTTAAAACCATTTGCAGATTGTCACTTGCCACGTCACTTGCCACCATTTGCAGATTGTCACTTTCCCTTCACTTGCCACCATTTGCAGATTGTCACTTGCCACGTCACCTGCCACCGTTTGCAGATTGTCACTTGCCACGTCACCTGCCACCATTTGCAGATTGTCACTTGCCACGTCACTTGCCACCATTTTCAGATTGTCACTTGCCACGTCACTTGCCACCATTTGCAGATTGTCACTTGCAACATCACTTGCTACCATTTGCAGATTGTCACTTGCCACCATTTGCAGTTTGTCACTTGCCACATCACTTGCCACCATTTGCAGATTGTCACTTGCCACGTTACTTGCCACCATTTGCAGATTGTCACTTGCCACGTCACTTGCCACATCACTTGCCAATTGTCACTTGCCACGTCACTTGCCATCATTAGCTGATTGTCACTTGCCACATCACTTGCCACCATTAGCAGATTGTCACTTGCCACCATTAGCAGATTGTCACTTGCCATGCCAGCCAGTGCCCCCAAATGTGCATTGTCGCTACATTGGTGGCAGGCTGGCAGCACTGACCCATTTAGTGAGGGCAGGAGAGCGGAGATGCAGGGCGGGCAGTGAGAGATGATGTACCCTCTGCTCCCCACCGTACCTCCGACATTTAAAAGACCCACGCTGTGAGGGCGGAAGAGTGCTGATGTGTGGTGGACAGTGAGAGATGATGTCATCTCTCTGCTCCCTGCCGCACAGTGCTCCCACGTTGAAGTAGCCCGGCTGTGAGGGCGGAAGAGTGGCGACGGGCGGGCGGAGAGGGATAATGTCATCTCTGCTCATCCGCCCGCTTGTCTCTCCTCCACCTTCAATGCCACCCACCACAGCAGCGACCCACCCGCTCTTCTCTCCTCCACCTGCAATGCTGCCCGCCGCAGTCACGACCTGTCCGCTCTTCTCTCCTCCACCTCCAATGCCGCCGGCCACAGCCGTGACCCACCCGGTCGTCTCTCCTCCACCTCCAATTCCGCAGCCACGGTCCACTGAGACTCGGGGCTATGGGCTCCACATTTGGGGCTCCAGCCTCAATAGCCACACCCTGGCGAGGCCTATGGTGCTACTGTTTATCAAACCTATATTTTTGGTAAATATTATTACATTTTAGTGCACACAAATGCAATATAATACCCATTTATATTCTGAAATGTAACCCCTTCGAGTCAAAGCCTTTTTCTGACACTTGTTGCTTACAGGTTAAAATCAGTATTTTTTTATATATATATATATTTTTTTTTTTTTTGCAACAGAGTTGCAATATTTTATGTCACACTGGTTTTGCGCAGCTGTCTTTCAAATGCAATTTTTTTTAGAAGAAATACATTTTCATGAATCAAAAACAAAACCGTAATGTTAGCCCCATTTTTTTGTATAATGTGAAAGATGATGTTACGGCGAGTAAATAGATACCTAACATGTCATGCTTTAATGTTACACACACTTCGTGGAATGGTGGCAAACTACAGTACTTAAAAATCTCCATAGGCAATTTTAACAGTTACCAGTTTAGAGTTACAGAGGTACTAAAATTATTGCTCTCGCTCTCACGATCACAGCAATACCTCACATGTGTGGTTTGAACACTGTTTACATTTGCGGGCTTGACTTACATATGCGTTTGCTTCGGTGCCCGAGCACAGAGGGACGATGCACTTTAAATTTTTTAATTTATTTTTTTATTCTTACACTAATTTTTTTTTTTTATCACTTTTATTGCTGTCACAAGGAATGTAAACATCCCCTTACAGTAATAGGCAGTGACAGGTGCTCTTTATGGAGGGATCTGCGGTCTATAAGACCCCAAATCTCTCCTTTGCACCTAAAAGCATTCAAAACACCAAGTTTGGCTGTTTTGAATACTGTCTTTCTATAAATCCGGTGCCTTTAAGGCTTCAGTAAACCGGAAATGAAGTCATGACATCACTTCCGAGGTATTAGGTCTGAGACCCGATCAAAGCCGATTCCGGCTTTGTTCAGATCCGCCGGCTGGTCGCTTGGGCCTCGCAGCTGCAGGCATCACCCGGTACAACCCATTGAAGAACAAGGATGCATATTTGCATTACGACGGTGTGAAGGGGTTCATATGCACTTGATGAGGTTGCAGTGAGTAAGTAGATACTATGTCAAGTGTCCAAACAGTGCATGCCCCTGAAAGGCAAAAACTACAGTATACAAAATTGTCCATAGGCAACATTTTAAAACCAATTACAGCTCATAAATTTAGAGCTAACAGTGAATGATCATTATGTTTTTGTCAGTTTTTGTAGATATCCAAATAATTTGACTTTCTTGTTCTGGAGATATAACAGGTATAGAGGGGATATCTCTCCAAAATTTGCCAATGAAGCAAGTGTCCCCATTGAAAATTTACCCTCTATACCTGTTCAAGTGAAAAGTAAAATCAGGTATTCTAACTATTCTCTAAAAAAGGGTTTGGCTTTAGACATATTTTAAATGCCTGATAGATACAGTATGTGTTGATAGAAAAGGTTGGACAGTTCTTGATGTCCCTTTGTGTAGCTTTGTGGTGACTGCTTTAAATTCCTCTTCCCTTGCCAAGTTTTGTTTTGAAAGCCTCTCACTTCCTCCTGCTCCATGATTCATCTTTGTGGATAGTGTTGTGATTTTGGGACTAAAGTGAAGGTTTCACTCGCCACAGGTCTACAGAGGACAGTGAATGTAATGATGCAACATTGCTTAAAAGTACCTTTAAAGTGATATATACTTGTGATCTAATAATAGACAGTTCATTTCTACACTTCAACACCCTCATGATGTTTTGTGTACTTGATATTTCCCTATTACAAGGTTATTACAAGGTTCTTAAAAGAATTTTAAACATCAAAGTTGTCACTATCACAGGACATCTGATTAAAAAAAAAATAAAAGTTAACAAGCTACCAAATGGCTCTACACATTTCAACATCACCTCTTCTCTTGGTTTGTGAAGATTTTGGAAGAAAAGTCTAACCATATCAGTGTTGCTGTCAGAAACCATAAAATCAGAGAGAAGTACAGTTAAATCACACTTGTTTAATAAAAGTAAAAAGAACAAACATAGTCAAAACATAGCCAAAGTTCAGTAACCGGAACGGATAGTCAGCCAAGCCAGGAGTCAGGGATCAAAGTAGTGGAACAGCAAGCAGGATCTGGAGCCAGAAGGGATGTCAGCAAAGCCAGTCTTTACACAGGGACGCAGGAGATAGCTTCTTGTGATGTGACCAAAGGGAGGAAGGAAGAGAAGGAAGGGCTGAGCAGAGCCCTGACACTTGCCAACTGTCAGTGATTTTACTGGCAGCTAGTAAAAAAATGGGCACTTTTTTTCATGCCAGTAAATGCCAGTGACAGGAAAAGGTTGCTCCTGCATGCTCCTGGCAAGTGAAATCACAAGGGGGCGGGGTCACCTGGTGACATCACTGGGTGACTCCCCCTTAGCTATTTAAGAACTGTCAGATGGAGGGGCAGGCAGTAGGCAGTTAGCCTTCATCGGCGCCAGAGTTTATTTTTCTTTTGCTTTTTTGGACCCAGCCGAGTACCCCCTACTCATTCACATAGGGGGGAGACAGGATCTTCCAGATTCTGATAAGCCCCATGCCTGCAGACCCCCACAACCACAGCCCAGGGTTGTGGGGCAGAGCCCCCCCGCCCTGAAGCACCCCCCCATGTTAAGGACATGTAGCCTGGTATGGTTCAGGAGGGGGGCTCACCCCCTCCCTTTCCTGACCTGCTGGGCTGCATGCTCAGAGAAGGGCCTGGTATGGATTTTGGGGGGACCCCACGCTGATTTTAATTTTTTTATTCTGGCATTGGGTTCCCCTTAAAATCCATACCAAACCTGAAGGGCCTGGCATGCATTTTTTTTATAATTTTGTTTTTCATAATTTTTAATTGCCGACATATTTTCTTTACATTCAGCTGTCAGTGGGGAACTCGCTGACAGCTAACAAGTCATCTATTGTTGAAGATGCGGCAGCCTGCTTCCCGACCCACTCCTTAGCAACCAGCTCAATGCGATAAATTATTGCATGAAAATATGCGGTTATTACTGCAATTATTGAAATTTTACTGCAGTAGTTTTTTCCACACAATTCTTAGTGAATTGCACTTTCAAAGCTGATTTAAAGAAAGAGCTATTTTACCACATTTATTTGCTCTTAGTGAATTGACCCCATAGTTACTGCTTTCATAAAAATAAATGAGAATAAAATAAAATGCAAAATAACATTTGTATTTAAGTTATAATCTACCATAGATCCCAGGTGGAAGAACACATTTTGGTTATCATAATACTGTATGAATACAAACCTGGCTATATTTTACAATACTTATTATGACTAAATCACACTGATTTACCATGTTGAAAATCCTTCACATTCCAATCAGTTTTCTATGGACCAAAAGGTGGCAGTCCTGGAGCTGGCGAACAGTAACTGCCATTTCCACTTCATATCCTGGCCCAGCCACTGCACATGCAAGCAAGATCTGTCTCAGCTCAGGAGGGGGTGCACCTTGGATTAATTATCCTGTGGGTGCCAGAGGATCTTGTCCCAAAACTGCCTTAAAACTGGGTGTCTATAAGTGTGTACTAAATGTTTATGGATGTGAAGAACCTTTACCTTCTTTTGGGGGTCTGAGATACATCTAGGCATTCAGCTTAATATGCATCCTTTCCAATTCCTGTATAATTCTGACAAGTAAGTTTACATGCTTTAAAAATAACACTGTATTAATAGCCTGGTAGCAAGTGAAGTTTGCTACTTGATGTTGCTTTAGCACCCTAATTTCCTGTTGCTTTAAATAAACTCAGCGAAACTAAAAACCCAACAGAATCAGGGTAGAACACACACACACACATCAACTTTATTGTATAAATAATCATTACTGGTGTCAGCACACTCATTCCTTATGTGTTCCCTTGCCTGCAATCAAGCATGTGACCATTGCTCGTTTTCACTTTTATTCTGCGTGAGTCACTTGTTGAGTTAATTGTTTCTGGTCTATTTATTCTTTACAAGAATTAACTGTTAGCAGGTGTATTCCAGTAATAGGCTCAAGATAAAAGCCAGGAAGTTTCTCCATGATCTGTGGGGAACCACTACTTCCTAATGTAATCCCTGCAGCTATCAGGTTACTCTCTCGTCACATTTTCTTCCAAAGTGAACCACTGCATGTGCATTTATCTTTTCAAAGGGTTATTTTGGTCGCATGCCCTTTCCGTGTGTACGCTCTTCACAGTTAAACTGTTACATAACTTGCACTTGCTTATGAACAAAGTCTCCAAAATATATTTTTTTTTAATTCAGATTTCAACGTTTTCACATTTCAAAAGTTCTGGAAATTGTGTATTCCCTACTGTGAATTTTAAATCTGATTATGGTAGATAAATAAACAATATTTAAAATTTGAGTCCAAAAGTGATATTTAAATGTAGGTACAGTGAGGTGGACTGTGCCTTAGATATTCCAAAAGGAAGATCTCTCTGCCATAATTCTCAACTCTATTACTATTGACATGTTTATCATTTGTTTTTCCTCGCCTTTGCATGTTGCCAAACCTTTTCCATAATATAAAATAAACAAAAACCCATAGGAAAAGTGGTAGATCGTCATAATGGCCACAGAAGGTATACAGACCTTCAAACACAAAGGGTAACTTCACTTTCATGGGGAAAAAATAGCAAATAAAGAAAAAATGATATAACGTATACAATTGCGACACAAGTCATATTGTAATTGAATGTTTTTAAAAAATTACATTTCCTTTTCAATCTGCAGCTCTGTAATTTTCTGAAAATGCAATGCAATATGGCTACCTGGAGGTGTTCTGTACATAGAATGTGTACAGAACGCCCCCCAGAAACATCATTTCCTGCTTATGTGATTCACTCACCAATTTTACCAGAAGTCTGACTAAGATACAAGTTAGATTCCAGGCATCCCCTGCAACAAAAATGTTGTTCCTGGTGAAATACTTCCAATAGAAAATCACATCTAAAGAGATACAGGTCCAGCAGCTTTCCTCATTAGAGCCCTGCAGATGCACAACTGATTTATAATTATGAAACTGCTCCCATTAGATTCACTTTCCTACATGGGCACAAACAAACACACAGGGATTTCTTCAGAATAACAAAAGGTAAGAATCTGCAACAAAGTTTGTTAAAATCCCTGCAATGTACATAGATCACACAGAAAGGAATGTGTTTTCCTCAACAAAAGTGGAGTTACACTTTAAGAATAGAAATCATATCTAATGAGTCTCTGATAGCTAAGAAACACACAGCCTTTGCTGCTTAAAGCCTCTCCGTGGCAAGTAAAAATCATCCCTTGCAGGGCTATGGGCTCTGTATTGTACTTGATGATGTCAGAGGGCATCCAAGTGCTAGAGGAGAGGCTACGCGGGCTGGTCTAGCAGCATGGAGGGACCTTGCGGGAGCAAAGGATTGGGTAAGTAAAACCTTGTTTCCAGGTCCCCAAGACATAAACAAGCATTTACCCTTTGCATGTGGGGGCAGCCCCAATACAAGGGAGGATTTTTACTTTTCCTGGGTTTCCTGGCTTTAACCACTTCAGCCCTGGAAAGATTTACCCCCTTAATGACCAGGCCAATTTTTGCGATATGGCACTGCGTCGCTTTAACTGACAATTGTGTGGTCATGCAATGCTGTACCCAAATAAAATTGATGTCCTTTTTTTCCTACAAACAGAGCTTTCTTTTGATGGTATTTGATCATATAAACGAGAAAGACCAACAATTTTGAAAAAAAAATATATATTTTTTGCTTTCTGCTGTATTACATATCCCAAAAAAATATATAAAAAAAATAATTTATTCATCAGTTTAGGCCAATATGTATTCTTCTACATAATTTTGGTTAAAAAAATCGCAATAAGCGTATATTGATTGGTTTGTGCAAAAGTTATAACTTCTACAAAATAGGGGATAGATTTATGGACTATTTTTTTTTTTATATTTTTACTGGTAGTGGCGGTGATCTTCGATCTTTAGCTTGACTGCGACATTGCGGTGGACAAATATGACCCCCAGTGACACTTTTTGGGGACCAGTGACATTATTACAGTGATCAGTGCTAAAAAAAAATGCACTGATTAATGTATAAATGACACTGACAGGGAAGGAGTTAAGACTAGGGGGCAATCAAGGGGTTAACTGTGTGCCCTGGATGTGTTCTAACTGTGTGGGGGATGGGCTAATTGGAACAACACAGAGATCGCTGTTCCTGATCTCTAGGAACAGCAGAGCTCCATGTTGTCCCGGCAGAACGGGGATCTGCCTTGTTTACGTAGGCAGATTCCCATTCTGCCTCTCTGTGGAGCGATCGTGGGTGGCCGGCGGTTATAGAGTCCACCGGACCCACACGCGCGCTCCCTCACGCCCACAGTATCTATTGCATGAAACACGTACAGGTACGTTGTTTTGCGCAATAAAGCCGACCTGCTGCAGTATATGTACTGTGGCTGATCGGAAAGTGGTTAAAGTAGTATTAAGGAGGACCTGTACTCTGGACGCTATGCCCAAAAAAGGCAAGCACAGGTTAAATTATTGCCTGTAGTCTCCCTGCAGCTGATCTTACCTTACCTCATCCTGCACTGAGTCTGTGTGTGCAACCGGCCATTCTAGTAGAAATGGGGCTTTACTTCCTCATGTCAGACTGCCCCACTGATGTCTGGTGATCTGGTGTAGTCCTAGATGGAAAATTGAGCTGCAAGTTTGAAAATGGCAAGCTAAGCTACTGCTAGACTTGCCAGGCTTCACAAGTTTGTTGCAAAATTGCAACAAGTCTGCATTGTATGACTCCAGATCAACTTTTTTTGCAAACATTCTGCAAGTTTGCTGCAAGTTCTGGTTCAGTTAGTTATGTTGTGCAATAGTCATCCCACCACAGGGGTCACTGTGACTTGCAGTTAGACTCACCACTGCAACTTTGCTCTTGCTAAAAACTCGGTAATCACCATGGGCTAAAGATTTGCCATGCAATTTGCTACAAATTGGAAAAGTGTCAACTAGAACTTGTGCTTCAAGTGCTCTGCAAGTGTATAACTTGCCAGTGAAAATGATCAGCAAGCTATCAAGACTTACAATTCAACATTGCCACAAATTTGTGGCTAGTTATCCTTGCTATCTGGGGTAATATTCAAGAAGCAGAAGGAGAGGTGAAAAAACACAGATCTACAGAATTAATGAAGCAGAAGCAGGGGCATGCTTGGACTGCAGATACAGAAAGTACTGCAGATCCACAAGCACAGCTTCTCCAGCAGGACAATGAGCAGTACAGTAGTGATTTCATCAAAGCTGGGGAGACTAGTAACTAGTCAGACTAGCAGTCAGAGGAGTCAGCATTGCTTCAGTTGATTTTACACTGCTAATATGCAGTTATGAGCCTCAAGGTGGAGTGTCTGAGCACAGTCACATGTCAGAAAGTGCACTTCTACTTCTCAAGAGGACTTACCATTTTAACTGCATCCCAACACAGTCACATTCAAGGCAAGCCTTTAGCGATACTTGGCACAGTTAACAGTGTGCTTAGGTAAGCTCTCAACTGAACGTTTTACCCCTCAAATGGCTGATGTCATAGTGGTCACAAGCACAGCACCCTCACAACTGGCAATCTAAATGAAGGCCAAAATGGCGCCATCATTGACTATAAGAAGGGTTTAGTTCCACTTTAATGACAAACACATTTTTATTTTTAGGGTACTGATTACACACAATTATCATTTCTAGATGCTTCCTTTAATATGGCAAATCTTCACTTTATGAGTTTAGGTCCAATTTAAATCTATGACTTCCTTCTAGGCTCCCTACTTTTACACAGAGTATCTTGTTTTCCTGCCCCAAACTGCTTTGTTACAGTGATCTGAATTAGATGACTGTATAACTACTGATAATGGAAAAACTGAATTAAACCCAAACCGTTTTGGGTGGACTGGCCCTTTAGTTTTTGGACTTAAAGTGGAACTACACTGCACCTGAGCACCACAAACCGAAAGCGCTATTTAATTTATCTTTAATATTCAAAGCAAACTCTCCCATCCATCCATGTCTCCATGTTTTGTTTTTCTGAGAAATCACTTTGAAAAATAACCCCCTAGCATTTCTTGCTGTGCTCATCTTGAGTAAGGGCATATGATTCATGTAACATTTATGTCCTGGAAACCATCTGCTCTTAGCTCAGGCATCCAAGCAGGAGGGTGTGCTTAGCTGAGAAAATCCCTCCTCCTC
Source organism: Aquarana catesbeiana (assembly GCF_042186555.1). Taxonomy (NCBI): domain Eukaryota; kingdom Metazoa; phylum Chordata; class Amphibia; order Anura; family Ranidae; genus Aquarana; species Aquarana catesbeiana. The sequence continues at coordinate 286,209,568 of NC_133326.1, forward strand.
TAGATACCTGGGATGTATGACATTTGCCTAGGCCTGAAAACCAGGAAGTAGCTGAAGAAATAAAATACAAAAGTTACAAGTAAATATGATATACTTTCCTTTCAATGTATTGATACTAGCAGCATAAGAATTAAAAATTAAAAATAGTTAATGTTGATTGAGAGAATAAAGTCGTCCCCCCACCCACAAACACGGTTTTCTATTATTTCTTAGTTGCCAGAAAAGAGAGAAAGCTGTTTCAGCTCTGCTCTTTATTAATAGTTCTAATAAATTTCTGTATTGTAGAGGGATAAATAATTGTTTTAAGGTGACCTCAAATTGAATTATAACAAACATACTTTTAATCATTTCAACTCTCTTATGGACCAGAGCAATTTTTAACATTTTATACATGGGGCTGTTGATTCAGCAATAATTTTTAATTACTTTTGATATAAAATGAATGCAAATATAGTTTTTAAGCTAAACAAGATTATTTGGCAATATTGTCTTTTAAAAAAAGACAAAAATACATAAAACTAATTTGAACACTATTAGCTTTAAAACAACTAATGTCACTTTAGATACAAATTTTATTAAATTTGACCCATTTATAGCACTAAAATTAAGTTACTGATACAAAGCATGGCACAGTTATAATACATTTATAAAAAAAATAAAGTTTTTTTAAATGTACAGTATTTGGTTAATGCAAAACAAATGGAAAATGAAACATTTTATATAATAATAATAATAATATATTTTAAACATTTTTTAAATTAAAATAAAAAGCTTGAAAAGGATCAGGACGATGCAAGATAAAGATTCATAGGACTGGAAAACTAGGTCCTCTTGTGCCACCAAGGGGCTATGGGAATGAGCATGCCTTTGAACTGCCCATTTTTTTGGTTTATTACCCAAAGGAGGGAAATCAAGGACATAGAATAGATCGAAGAGCCAGGGACAGGAGAGTCTACTGCTTGACATTTTCTCTTCTTAGTGAAAAGAAATCTTTGGCTTTACCTGGTCTGTGAAATGATATTGCACAGGGCTGCCCCTTACCTCTTCTTTGACGGTCCCTCACTGGTGCTGTTCTCACCTTCCCCCTGTGGGTGCCCCCAAAGCAAACCCTGCTATTGAGGCACCCATGCAGGTCTGCTTCCTAACCAGGTTATGTTCCCCCCACTCCCTCCTTTTAGGATTTGACTTGCAGTAGGAACCTATGGCTCCCGCTGCTGCCTGAGAGGATGCAGGTAAGTGTTTAGGGATGGGGGGATGGGATGCACTTACATTGTAGGGAGTGCATTGAGGTAAAAAAAAAAAAAAAACTAGCTAGCTAACTAGATAGCTTTTAGAACCACTTTAAATATTGGGATGGAGAAAATATGGACCTTTCTGTAACTTTACAAGTCTGCATGAATACATTCTTGACATGTCCTAATATTAAGCAACATAAAAGTTTTTCAAAAATAAATAATATATTTTTAACTAAAAATCTGTCCTGGGCTTCTAGCCTAGGCTGAGATGATGTAATTAGTCTGCTGCAGGCAGGAAGAAGCATTTCCTCCAGTGATCAAACAATGGCATTTTAATATTGTAGTAACTCACAAGGTCCGAGGCTGAAACGGGGGCTGATCTGTGTCAGACATTTGACATCAGCATCTTAGTCCAGGAATTACATACTGACCCTGGATGATGCCTAAATAAAGATGGCTCTTTTATTCTGGAGAGAAAAGTAGAAGGCATTGTCAGGAGGAGTATTGTAATAAATACCTAGCATGCATGTAATATGAAAATATATATTTAATGCTAGGCACACTTTATTATGGTCATCTAAGGATTAATAAGGGGTAAAATGTGTATACATTTTTTTTTTCAATTTATGTAGCAGTACCACCGTAGGGGCTGCTGAATATTGTCTTCCCACATGTCACCCTGCCCAGCCGGCATTCACTTCCAGACACTCCAAGACAATAAACAGTCCGTCAGGTTTGTTTTTTTTACTTTATTGAGGGATTAGAGCTTGGATTGGGATAGGAATTTATGGGATGCCCAAGAATAAATTGCAAAGTCAATAGATCACTTGAAACCATTATTTACACTCATAGAGCTTCAGCCTTCTTCAGCACAACGCTATCTTGCAGACTCTTACTCCCTCTCTCCTGTACAATACTTGGTTTCTGGTACAGCTAGCACATGGTTAGGACCAACTCTCCCCAGCTAGGCCTCAGCAATTGCCATTTGCAGGCAGGGACCGCGGGCCCCTATGGTGTAGCAACAAACAGAAGGAAAAAGTATTTTAGTGCTAGCTGACCTGTGGTGGACTACTGCTCCCAGTAAGTCCTCTTTGAGCCCTGCCAGCCCTCCTGGCTGCAACTGCCCATTGTTATAGCCCATGACATCACAGTCTCTCCCACTGGTTCTACATCCATCTCAGACTGCACACTCCCAGTCCGTTCTGGTATGCCTCCCAGATCTCCCAACTCAAATCTTTTCGACGGACTCAAGTCCGGTCGAAAAGTCCACTCGTCTGTATGCTAGTCCGACGGACAAAAAAACGACGTTAGGGCAGCTATTGGCTACTGGCTATGAACTTCCTTGTTTTAGTCCGGTCGTACGTCATCACGTACAAATCCGTCGGACTTTGGTTGATCGTGTGTAGACAAGTCCGTTCATTCGGAAAGTCCGCCGTAATGTCCGTCAAAGCCCGCCAAACCAAGTATGCCGTAAAGTTCGGTCGTGTGTACGCGGCATAAGACATACCTGGTATGTCCAAGGTCCAAAATAAATTGAAAATGCTGAGCTATGTTTGAAGAGGGAAGGAGAAATAGTTGAAGACAGTTTTTATTTAAGATATATACTTGAAGAATAATAATAGAATCTTAATTATCATACTTTCTGATTTGCTCTCTTTGAATTAAAGTTCAGTAAATATAATGACTTGTCCTGAAAAGTTTTTACACAGTTAATCTTTCCATCTGCGCTTATGTGGTTATCTGTGATTACTGTTTAATGTTTGATGCATATTTCTCTTTAACTTACAAACAGAAATTTGCAAGGCCAGGGAACCAGACTGGTACTTTCAATACAGCCATAAAACATTTTCTAAATAAGATTATTTAATTTTAATAGAAAAACAATGCATATGTAACATATTATCACTAGGTCAGAAAATATCAAAAGCTGTGCTTTTATATGATGGCATGCAAAAGACAGTAATGTCTTCCTTAAAGTATTTTTTTTTTTGCTATTATAAGTTTTTATAGTCTATATTTGTACAATAAAAAGAGACTTGGCAGGACATTCTTGGTGTGTGTTTTTTCTCATTCCTATGGAGACAATGGAAAAATTACTATTAACCACTGAGATTTCCCAATATATGGGTACATGTTTGTAATAACGAACTTTTCTGTCCTTTGTACATGCGGTACAGCTAATTTGGGGCAAAAAATGTTTTGCATCAGATGTATTAAGCATAATAATAATAATAATAATAATAATAATCATGTGCAAAGTGTAATAGGCAGCAGTGACTGATTACATTTTAGTTTGCTGACCTTGAAACAGTTTTGACTCTTCCCAGACCAGGTTCCAACAGACCTGGAGCTAAGCATATTATTATGCAATACACAGGCTTACATGTGCCAAGAAGACCATGAGATACAAGAATATAATTGAATGCTTCTGGGTAGCTAGTGCAAAAATATGCTTTGCATCTATAGATTTCATAAGCTGTCTTGCAGGACTGAAGTAGATGAATCCAAGAACCTAAATAATATGAAATCAGTGCCACACTTCTTAGTATATCTTATACCTCTTGTGAAGGTCAGTGCTACAAATTATATGCATATTTTAAAACAAATGCTGCAAATAAAACTGTACATGCAGAAAAAAAATCATCCATCATGCTGAAAAATTAAACATTATCAAAGTAATTAGTCAGTATAATAAATCCAGTACATACTATTTATACATATGTTAAATAATTGCTAAAGTCCAGTTTTGGCAAAAAATTGACTCAAAAAGTCAAATCGAATTCAGAAAAAACAATAGCAACATAAAATTATTGCAATGCTCATAAACCGTGCCCTTATATCAATTTATCTTCCATGATCCACTGCACTTTACACGTGCGTTCACTTCATGACCACCACCAATGTGCAACCAATGCCTTCTATTTCAGCATGTTCCCCTTTAAGGGAATGGGACTTTCAGTTTTCTCCTTAACCTTTCAGTGGGGGACTGTGCAGTTCAAAACAAAAGATATATAGATAAAAGAGACCATCACCATGCAACGATTAAATAGTAGAAACTTGGCAGTATATCCTGCCATGGTATGGACTTTAATGGCACCCACGTGAGACTGACAGAATTACTTAAAAATGAACAATCTTTATTTACAACCAATAAAAAAAAAATAAAAAATATGCAGTCTTCAAGATACCACAGCCATATTATAAAATAGATATACCCCAATAGGACCACATCAGAAGCACCTCTATATCATACAACATATCCTGTAAACTACAGTGGGAGGTGTGTGGGTCCTCATCTAACACATTTCGCAAAATGTGTAGCTTCTTTAGGATCATAATAAATGGGGTATCTTATTCTGATAAGTAGATAAAACATGTGTTACTAATTCTATACATGTATTACACCATATATACAATATACAAGGTAATGCCTTTACAGCCCTTACATACAGTACAACATGGCAGAGTGACCACATGCTGGTTAAGCCTGGTGGGCGAACATAGGGGCTAAAGTCCTTATATAAATTCAAGAATTTTCCAATATGTAGTAGGTTAGTTAACTGTCCCTTATAGAAATAAATAAAGATGTCAATTGGGAACATCTAAAACTTCACATGGGCCAACAAAAAAGGGGCATATACAGGGTAACCCATATCACCATATTTACAATAACACAATCATACTAGATGTCCACTCAAGTATCTTGGGTAGGGTAAATTATATCCTGAACAAAAACCCTCACAAAAGGTTGAATCCTGGGAATGTTATTTGAATTGGTGCCTAATTAATTATATCCTGAGCAAGATTGAGCATCATGAGGATAATGGAATAAGTCATGAAGTAGGCCAGTAATATTTCAAATGCCTATAATTACAGTATACAGTTTTTTATTATTGGTTGTAAATAAAGGTTGTTAATTTTTAAGTAATTGTGTCGGTCTCATGTGGGTGCCATTAACCACTTCAGCCCCGGAAGATTTGGCTGCTCAATGACCAGGCCATTTTTTGCGATACGGCACTGCGTCGCTTTAACTGACAATTGCACGGTTGTGCGACACTGTACCCAAACAAAATTTATGTCCTTTTTTCCCATAAATAAAGCTTTCTTTTGGTGGTATTTGATCACCTCTGCGGTTTTTATTTTTTGCGCTATAAACAAAAGAAGAGCGACAATTTTGAAAAAAACACCAAGGGGTTTATTTACTAAAGGCAACTCCACTTTGCACTGAAGGTGCACTTGGAAGTGCAGTCGCTGTAGATCTGAGGGGGACATGCAAGGAAAATAACAAACAGCATTTTAGCTTGCACATGATTGGATGATAAAATTAGCAGAGCTTCCCCTCATTTCAGATCTTCCCCTCAGATCTACAGCGGCTGCACTTCCAAGTACACTTTCAGTGCAATTTCAAGTGCACTTGTAGTGCAAAGTGGATTTGCCTTTAGTAAATAACCCCCAACATCTTTTACTTTTTGCTATAATAAATATCCCACATTTTTTTTCAAAAAAAAATATTTTTTCCTCAGTTTAGGCTGATATGTATTCTTCTACATATTTTTGGTAAAAGAAATTCACAATAAGAGTATATTGATTGGTTTGCGCAAATGTTATAGAGTCTACAAAATAGGGAAGAGATTTATATCATTTTTATTATTATTATTTTTTTTTTACTAGTAATGGCGGTGATCTGTGATTTTTATCAGGACTGCGATATTGGGGAGGACAAATTGGACACTTTTGACACATTTTTGGGACTATTGACAATTATACAGCGATCAGTGCTATAAAAATGTACTGATTACTGTATAAATGTCACTGGCAGGGAAGGGGTTAACACTAGGGGCGATCAAGGGGTTAACTGTGTTCCCTAGGTGAGTTTTAACTGTTGGGGGGACTGACTAGGAGAAGAGAGAGATCAGTATTCATACTTGGTACGAACACTCGATCTGTCTCCTCTCCCCTGAGCGAATCGGGATCTGTGTGTTTACACACACAGATCCCGATTCTCGCTGTCACGAGCAATTGCAGGTGGCCGGTGGTTATCGCGTCCGCCGGGCACTCGCATCTGCTCCAGGCACACACTGCGGGCCCCTAGTGGGCAAAAGGCAAAGCAACGTAGGGTAACGTTGATTTGCCCAGCCGAGCCAACCTGCCACAGTGAAACTGCGGCGGCTGGTCCGGAAGTGGTTAAAGTCCATACCATAGCAAGATATATTCCTGAAGGTTTCTACAAAACAAAAATAATCACTCCATACGACTTTATGTATAAAAAACATCCATTTATTAACACTCAATAAAAGCACTCACATTATAGTGGGCACATACTGGTGCACTGCAGAATAGCACAAAGTATATAAATACCCACAGGGATTCCTGTGATCGGCACCACTCTGGTGTTGTGACGGATTCATTCTTGGTATGCGTAATAACCTTTGCTTCCAATAGCTGAAAAAGCAGGGGATTGAAGAAAGCAGAGTATGTCCAGCTAAGAAGGTGGAATAAAATAATACTTGTCTGGCTTAAATTCAGCTTTTCATTGCATTAGAAGACAGCATATACTCAACTCTCTGGATGTTTCCCCTGCCTCTCATCTTTTCCAGTACTGCTCTGGCATTCAACACTTCCGGGAGTGTCAGATATCTGTGTCGCCCTCGACATGCTTCCATCTCCAGACTTATGTCTCTGCAGGACTCTTCATGGAGTAGAGGCAGGAGACTCAGGCCACCAAAGGGGTGAGTATACACTGTCTTCTATAGCAATAGATTGCACGATTTAAAACTTTTAAAGACCAGACAGGGTCTACTTAAAGTGGATGTAAACCCAATTTTTTTTTAAATTTTTTTATGTCATAATGTAGAGTATAAGATTTCCTATCATTTGAGCCCAGTCTTGCCACAAAGAGTTAATCCATCTCTGAGCAATCCTCTTTTATTGTTCAGTGAGATAAAACTTGACAAACAGAGAAAAACTTTTTCAAATCCTCCCCCTTGCTGTGAGTGACAGGTGATTTACATATCTCGTGCACTAGCCTAAGACACAGGCATTATTTTTTAATTCCCTCCCCCACTCCTTTCTTCAGCAGCTCTGCAATTATTGGCTGTTCCACACCTCAGCATTATTTGGCATGCTGAAGTCATGCGGTTACTTTCCTGTCTTTTCACTGGATGTTAGAGATCATAGCAGAAGTTCAGTGTAAGAAATACACAGGAGAAAATGCATATTGACAAGGGGAGTGTAGAGGTGGGCGGGGAGTCTACTGACATCACAACTCCACCCACCGAGCTCCAGACAACAGACCCACCCACAGAATCTGCAGTTTTTGGGGTCTCATAACAGACAGGAGACATTTGACAGGTAGAGATACATGCATCCTTATAGATAACCCCTATGGCAGTAGTTTAGAAAGGACGACATTGGGTTTATATCCACTTTAAAGTTAAAGTTTAGCTTTTCTAGAGCTTTAGTTACATTACTTACCCATAATAAAGGTCTCCAGGCACCTGGATCCTAGAGAAATCTTCACAGTAGGGATGCTCTGTCTGTCTCTTGTCTCTCTACACTCTTTTGTCTCTCTACGGGTTGAGAGCTTATAGACCACTCTGAATTAGGGGGTCATTTTTATCTGGAAAGCCTGCATCTTATCAATCATTCCTGGTAACAGGTGATTGGTGACACTTGGGATTTTTGGCTATTTGGGTAGGAGAAAATATGTCCACTCACTTGATATATTTAAAGGAGGCTTGTTTTACATTTTTTTATTTTTTCACTAAGAACTATATCATTTTTTTGGATTGCATTTGCAGTCACTTCATTGGTCATTATTTGATATTGATTATTTATTAGCGCAACACGTATTATCTATAGCACTTCATTAGAGGATACAGTATATCCTCTTTTGTGTTTGCAGCTCATTGTTCTTTTTCTTTATGCACAATTTTGTATGGTTTCCAGTTGATATTATATCCTATTCCATGGCTGTGGACGTGAAAACCACCTGTTGCAGATTCAGCCACCATCTATTCAGACATAGAATTGTTGCTTCTTCTAATCTTCATGTGTATGGGCAACATTAACTATTTTTAATCCTTATGCTGGTAGCATTAATTTATAGATAGGAAGGTACAGTATATTATATTTACTTGTTTTAATCCTTTTTTTTCCCATTTCTTTATTTGCTTCCTGGTTTCTGGTCTAGGCCATAATTATGTCATACATCCCAGGAGTCTTCATGGACATTTTTTTCCTTCAACTGGAGAAGGGGAAGAGGGGCTTTCTCAGCTAAGCACACCCTCCTGCCTGCATGCCTGAGCTAAGATGGACTGCAGGATGGTCGCATCTAAAAATGCTAGGGGTAAGGTGATTTCTCCACAAAATAAAGCATGGATACGTGGATATATGGGTAATAGCACTTTAAATAATAACAATTAAGTAAATAGCATTTTTTTTAGCTTGTGTTGCTCAGAAACAGTTTAATTCTGCTTTTAATAAGACAAAAGGAGGTTAGAACCCTGTTTTACCAACCACATATCTCATTTTGCTATTAGCTATCACTTTGAACTCCCCTTTGCAATCACTGATTTCTGTCTGTTTTACAGCCTTCAAGGTTCTACCTTTATTGTTAGGTTGGTTGCAAATATTCAAACTGGACCCATCAACCATTCTGTATTTATACAATCACAGTAAATGCCAATGTTGTTTTGTTTAGTCTTGAGGATTTAAACATTGTTTTATTACATGAAAACATTTTTTAGAACAAGTTTAAACCAAACTTATATGGTACAGAGATCGCAAATGTTAAACAAATAAGTACCAGTTTCATCCACAACACATCTATGAAGAATGTGCTGAGATATGCAGTCCTAAGCAAAAAATAACTACAGCAAAGTGAAAGTAGTCAGGAAGGTATTTGAATCTCTCAACAACAGGGTGTCTGTATCAAAACTTTATTTTCCATGAGGGAGCAAAATTTGAATGGAAAATGTCACATTGTCAGTGAAAGATTAATGTTAGTAAGTTCAACTAACTAAATTTTCCACTACTGAAATAAACCTTCAGCTGAGACATCAAAATTACTATACATTATTTTTTTATATCATGGTATATAAGGCAGTGAGACATTTCAGCAGATAAAGTTCTCCATATAAAACATACCTAATAGAAACAAAAGCCAGACTATAAAGTAAAAAATAAAATAATGTATGTTTTTGTGTGTAATATAATAATTCAAAAATTGTTAAATTATACTATATTATTAAGCCCAGCTAGCCAGAAGAAGATTGAATTAGACAGTTTATTTAGCTTTTTAGAATGACTAACTAAACTGCGGGCTGGGGAATTTTTGCATTGTTTAGTTCACTAAACTGAGTTAAATGGCTGTTATTTTATTTTATATATATATATATTTTATATATTTATTGTTCGTGACAGATGGACTGGTTGACATAGTGTTAGACCCCATTTACCCCTGAGCGTTTTGTAGCTTGAAGCTCAAAACTCTCAGCAAACAAAATCACAGGTAAAAGCCCAACTCCAGGCAAAAATTGAATTTAAGTAGTGTGCTTGTCCTGTGTCATTTGGCCCCCTGTAACAACTAAAAAACCTGCCTGATCCTGCCAGTTTCTCCCCACCCCTCTGTAAACTGAGTGTATCATGGCTGCTGAGCCCTGACACCATGGTCAGTTTACGAGCCTCTGTCATCAGCAACCTGCTATCTGCTCTCCTCTCTGCTCCTCTGTCCTCCTCCCCCCTCCCCTCTCTGTCTGTGTGTGAGCCGCCCCTCCTGCTGCTCTCATAACACTAACCTGTATACACCATTAGCACTGCCTCCTATTGCAGTGTCCCCCTCTCTGAATGATTTATAAATGTAAATGCCGTAAATACCTAATTTAAGAGCCAAGATTGCGATCACATGACCAGCCAGCCCTCTCCTCCTCCCGTCCATCTCCCTCCAGACTTACAGTTGCAGGGGAATCTAAGCCCCGCCTGCTGCATCTCTCCGAGGAAGAAAGGAGAAAGCTGGCCAGTCATGTGATGGCAATCTCGGCAGTGAAATTAGGTATTTGCAGCATTTATTTTTATTTTAAATCACACACAGAGGGGGACACTACAATAGGAGGCAGTGCTGATGGTGTTTATAGGTTAGAGTGGCTTAACAACCACTTTAATTACCATACTCCTCAGTCTTGGTTCCAAATACTTCTTCCTAAGTCACCCTGCATTGTAATGGACCAAAAATCACAATTTTATTTATGAGCCAAGCTAATTTCCTGCCCTAGGGAGGGCAGGCATTTTTCCCTGCTTGATATCTTCTTGGGTACTTTGTGCCCTCACTGGCCCCATGAGTCCTTCAGACTCTGAAACCTATGAGAGAGGACCAGACCAAGCGTTGCCTCCACCATTAGGAGGTGTCAACATCATGCAGTGTTATGGATCATCATGTGAGTGTGGCTTTAGATAAGTAAAATAGGTATTTGGATAGGTTTTTAATTTTTTTCATATCTGTGGTTAGTTAGAGGGGGATGGGTGGGAGGATTGCTGATATTCTGGAGTCAGGCTTTAAATTGTGGCCATTCATGTATGAGCTCTCGAACTTCTGTAGCTCGACACCTAATGTTCCTAAAGCTACACAAGTTATTTTTGAGGCAGATTTTGGCATTTTTTGGCCCAATAATATTTTGATTTCAATAGGAATGCCTAAATCAAGCACTTTTCAAGCATTTTTTTTTCAGGGTTTTTTTTTTTTTTTAGCCCATAACAACTGGCCTCCTCCCCATAGTGCTGTTAATTGGCTAAAACAAACACTTTAATGGCACAGATAGGATGGCTGATGACTCAGGACATTTATCTCAGTGGCAGAGTCTAATTTCAAGTGGGTGGGTTTTGCTCATAAATGAGAAGAGTCTGCACTTAGTCAGGTTCTCCTGTCAAAGCTGTTGCTGGAGAGGCAGCATGTGTGTGTGAGAACACACTGGGAGCACCTTTCCAGGTCTATGTGGTCTAGAACCAAACCTAGAACCAAACTAACATCTGAGTAATAGTGGGAGACTGTTGAGACATAAAAGTAGTCTCTATGCAAAGTCTAAACAGACAGGGGCCTAAACAAGACCAACATCTGAGAGAGACTACAAGAGTTAGTCTGTGCTGCAACAGGCTGAGAGCAAGACAAAGCAATGTGGTAAAATAGCCAGGGGGTTGGAAAATTACTGTCTTTTTGTTGTCGTTTGAACTGAACTCAAACACTCCCTATGAAGATCTTCTGCTTTCTGGCTTTGATGATGAATGGTAGTGGACTTGGTTAATGGAATCCTTGAAAGCTCCCTCTTTGATGCTTATCTGTACAATGTCACAATCAAGATGTTCTCTTCAAACATCTGAGACAGCTACACATGATAACTGCATTTGTGTAGAACATGGGTTTCCAAATTTTTTAGTCATCATTGTATATGTAAGTCACACTCTAGAGAGCTGCTGGTGATCTCAGCCTTATCCCCCCCCCCCCCCAGTTTGGGCATACACAGCCAGGCACATAGCATTTCTTCACCCTTACACTGGCTCAAAGGAACAGTCTCGGGGTGTCTTTTTTAGGGTTTTATTGGAACATTAAAAGTTGAAAGGGGTGAGGGAGCATGGGATAACCCAGTACTTTCGGGTAAGCTTCTCCAGACCCAAACAAACTTCAGGACTCAACTTTGGCAAATAGAATCCCAGCTAAGACTTCAGCTGGGGCCTCAATGTCTTCTAGATAGTGTTTTGGATTCAAAACAAAATCTGATATTATTATATCTACCCCTTTTGCCAAATCAAAAAGCATGCATGCAATGAAGAAATCACACTCTGACACTCAGTTCAGAATGAGAAACTTCTAATCCCTTCATTTCCGCTTTCCACGGTTTTATACATTTTCGCCAGACAAAAACAAAGCACTTGCAAAACAAGTTTTTTAGCAGTTTCAACAAATTTAGCAATAATTTCAAAAAACTTAACAATTAATCAAAGCTATTATTATATGTTGATGTCATGTCTGCTACTGGTTCGATTTCTTGGAAGAGACAGGAAGCAACAGGAAGCAACAGTCTTTTAATAACTCATTGCAGTTTGGCTTCAGATTGAAAAAGAGGAACTAGCAAATATCTGAAAAGTCTTAAGGTTTTTAACATTTCAAACCTCTGATGCAATATTACATTTGAAATAGCCATTTTAATATGCCTCACCTGGTAACACCTTATTCACATCCAGTACAGTTCCCCCCTTGAAAATGTCTATTTAAAAATCTGTCCCTCACACTTGAAATCCTACCCCTGGCCCGTTCCCCTGCAACTTTTTTCAACTGTATATAGAGGAAAACAATGACTAACTCATTACCCTACTCGATACAGCTGGGAGGGGCAATCAGGTTCTGTCTGCCTCTGTAACCTTATGGTGTTGCATCCCGAGGGGAGGTGACTGTAACAGAGTGCATTTCATAATTTTCATCTGGTATTTCCTGATTCATAAAAGCAAAAGAACATTGGTTAATAGCTTTCCCTACACACTTTTTAAGACAGGGGAGAATACCGCAAACTATGACAGCCAAGGTCACCAAAATTATCAGGATGGTTATTCCTATCTGTGTTAGTAATCCCTGCCACCCTCCCCTAACCCAGGTGAAGTATTGATCCCAAGGGTTGGTGAGCCCTGACTTCTTTTTTAATTCTTCGGACAAATTCTCAAGTCTCCTGATGGCCAAAGTCACCTTACTGTTTGGGCCAGTGTTGTCTGGGATGTAGGTACTACATGTACCTGTCTTAGGCACCATTTTACACACACCCCCCTTTTCAGCTAGGAGCATATCTAAGGCCATGCGGTTTTGGAAAGTCATGTGTGACGCGGCTTCTAGTTGTTCGGCTAAACCTTGGAGTGCATCTCTGGTGTAATTGACAAACCTTTGTTGGTTATAGTAGATGTAATTTATCCAGTCTACATTTTTATTTACAGTGATGATAGGGATCAAAGATTCAAATTCTGCTGCTACTTGGTCTCTTGCTTTAAACTCATCTGGGACCCCTCTAGGGACCTCTATGCTGTCTATGTATACATGAGGGTCAAAGCTTCCTGCTGGGGCACTCCTATGGCTCCTGTTAAGCCTGGGTATGTCGTTTAAGTCTGGTTCTATTTGTGGAGTGGCCTCTGGAAAAATATGCAGAGGCTTTATGGCCTTGGCCAATGCGCATTCACCTATCCACTGCTCTGTCAATCTACTTCTGATTTTCATGTCCCCGCAAATCCAGTATATGTCTCCCAAGAACTGGACTTGATTTTGTACTAGATCTACAGAGGCCTCACTATAAGATCCACAGAAACCCCTAGTGAAATTCCCAAAGGGTTTCCCCATTCCCTGATACCGTCCATAGCATGTGTAATTGCCAGGGTATATGGTGATACTTTCTCCTGGCTTGGGAGTCTTGGTGACTATGGGATATTCCTCCTTCCAGTGTTCACACAGGGAGTGGTTAGTGGTTGTGTTGGTAAACAGGCTAAGGAAACATGTCTCATGTTCGGGGGGTATGTTTAGGGGTACTGTTGCCAAATGAGGCCTAGCCCCCCCACATACATAACAATTGGTCTTGTTATGTTTCTCTGCATTGTACCTCATCCATTCTAGCCACAAGTTGACATCTGAGAACCCAGTTTCTGCGGCCATTGTGTCCTTAAAAGTAGGGTCTGCTATGGCCACCATGTCCCCTAACTTCTGTATATGGGGCCTCAGGGGGTTTGAGCCAGATGTGGATTGGGGAACTCCCCACTCAGGATTATTGAACATATCTTTCAGTTAGAAAGGCTTTCTAAAACCGGGATGCCCACCTCCCCACCATAGGCCCAGAACATAGGTCCCACTGTCTTCTGGGCTAGGATTCTCAATGGTCAGCCTGAACTCTTTGATGTAAGGTTGATCTGTGTGTTTGTTGATTGTCATCCTATCTAAGAGTGACTTCCCATTTTTGTCATTCCTATTTTGGGCCTTTTCAGTTGTGTACCCCAAGTTTATACCCCAAGTGTTCCAACCCACTGCTCCCCAAGAATCACAGTTGTTACCCCAATAGGTGTCAGTGATGCATACATACACAGTCATGGATCTCACTGCTTCATCCCAGGGCCGGATTTTGTACATAGTACCTGGAATTATTTGTTCATAAGAGGATATAAAAGTGGCAACATGTATATTGGATAAACTTATAACTATACCAGAATTGTGTTATACCATCTTTTTGCCTGGTGGCTACCTCCTGTGCCTGAACAGTAGTCACAATGAAAAGGATATACAGAATCATTTGGTTCCCTCTGCCTCTTCCTCAGGTACAGGGACTTTCTTGCAGTGGGAGGCCTGTATCCACAAGTTTTTCCCGGCCACCTTGACTGATGTGGTGGTTGTTAGGAGGACCTGGAAAGGACCATCATATCTGGGTTCAAAGGTGTGTTTTCTCACAAACTTCTTTACCAGGACCCAGTCTCCGGGGACCAACTTGTGTGATCCTGTATCTCGCTCAGGATCTGGAATGGAGGAGAATATTTCCAAATGGATATAGATTAATTCTCGAGATAAAGCAGTCACATAATTTCCATTAAAAGTTATTTAGCCATGGTTTTTGCTGTCATGTTGGTGACGGGATAGCCTTCTGGCCATGCAGAAAACATGTCAATGACAATCAATGTGTATTCATAGCGGCCACTCTTTGGCATCTGGATGTGGTCAATCTGAATCCTTTGAAAGGGGTACTGGGCCTTTGCTGGATGCTTCAAAGGTACCTTTCCGTTCTTCCTGGGTTACATTTAGCATAAATAGTGCATGATTTGCAAAAGTTGTTGGTGAGTGGTGTAATCTCTGGGGCTAAGTAGTATTTACTGATTAGGGCATTCATCAGGGTTTTTGACAGATGAGAGGCACCGTGGGCCCACTGTACCACTGCAGGAAACATTGATCGTGGCAGACACGGCCTCTTATTTAATTCCATGATCCCTTCAGTTTCTGTGGCTCATTTCTTGATCCACACTTCTTTTTCTTCTTTGTCAGCTGCTTCTTGCAGCTCCTTGAGATGGGTCCTACTCAGAGGAGGGTTTTGTAGAACCATGGTGGTCTGTACCGTTTCTTCAGGGGTATCCACTGTACCATCCAGGATGGGTGCATCCACTCCACTGACCACTTCTTGTGTTCTGCTTGCAGCTTGTTTCGCAGCAGTATCCGCCAGGTGATTGCCTTGTGCTTCTTGGGAATCCAGCTTGCCGTGTGCCTTTATCTTGAGTATAGCCACTTGTGCTGGTAGGAGTAGGGCAGTAGGATAGGGTAGTAGCATCCATTAAATCCTTGATAGCTGTACTGTGTTTTACAGGTGTACCTGCTGCTGTTAGGAACCCTCTGATTTTCCAAATGACCCCAAAATCACAGGCAACACAGAGGGCGTATCTAGAGTCTGTATAGATGTTAGTTCTTTTCCCCTCTGCCAATTTGCATGCCATTGTTAGGTCCTGGAGTTCTGCTTCCTGGGCAGACATGGAGGAAGGCAATGCTGAAGCCTGAAGAACTGTATCTTTGGTGGTGACTGCGTATCCTGTGTGCTCTGTCCAGCGCTGTCAGCATACCTGGAACCATCCCAAAGATTGTCAAGTCAGGATTCTCAAGGGCTGTTTCACTGACTGTCTGTAAATGTAAAGTCTCCATTTTCATCACCTCGAAACAGTCATGAATGGTGAGATGAGTATCATTCTCTAAAAAGGATCCCCCCTTGAGAAGCTCTTGGCTTCTGTGAAGTCTGTAAGCCTTAGGATCTCCTCTCGAGAAGTGGAAGTAGAGTGGATGGGTTGGGAGTATCACATCGGAGGAGAGTGATGTTATCAGGGAGGAGCAAGGCACACTGGAGTCTGAGGTGTCTTGCTGAAGACAGGTGCTTGGGCTGTACTTGGTTTAGTATGGCAGTTATGTCATGAGGGGCATTGGGCTTCAAAGACGGCTCTGAAGCCACTGAGTCCAGTTGACAGGAGTAATACCCAATGGGTCTGAGTCTGTTGCCATGGGCCTGAGCAAAAACTCCTGTGGCATGTTCTTGTCTCTCTGAGACAAACAGTTTGAAAGTCTTGTAGTCCCAAAGCAGGGGCTGTTGAAAGGATCTCCTTCCGAGTTTAAAAATAGTCCACAGCTTCTGGAGAAAGCAAGAAAGGGCATCATAGAGGGGTTGCACCAAGAGGGAGGCTTCTGGGATTCAAGAGCGGCCATAGGAGATTAATCCTAGGAAAGCATGTAAGGGTTTATGACCTTTAGGCAAAGGGATGGCTTTGACTGCAGCAACTCTTTCTTCAGTGAGATGTTGGGTACCTTGGGAGATGCAGAGGCCTAGGAAAATCACTTTCTCTCTGAGCTTTTTCCTTTAAGGCCAGTCCCTTCGTGGTCGCCTGCATCCTTGCTCAGCCAGGTAGTGGAGGAGGCTTTCAGAGAAGATTAAGGCATCACCAAGGGTATCTGCACAAGTAGGAAGTCATCTACAAACTGAAGGAGTACAATGTCTGGGTGTAACTTCATCCAGTTGTCCAGAATGAGGGCCATTACATTGGCGAATTGGGAAGGGGAGTTCTGGGCACCTTGTGGCATAACAGTCCAGCTACATCTACTACTGTAAAGTACTTTGCTGTGGGCGGTATTCCTGCCAGCAAGGTGTGTGGGTTGGCCACAATAAGTGTCTCCAATACAGCAGCTATGTTCGTAGCCCTAAGGTCTTGTACCATTCTGTATTTTTCTGGCTCTCCTTTTGCAGTTCGTTTCTTCACTGGGAACAGTGGTGTTTTGCACGGAGATGTGCAGGGTATCAGAACTCCATTTGACAGAAGGTCTTGATTTGCTTTGAAATAGATGCAGCTTGAGCTGGCTTCAAGGGGTATTGTGGTCTTCTGGGCAAGGGGGCTCCAGGCTTTAGCTGCACCATGATTGGTGACACTTTAAGACATCCTACATCTTCAGGCCCTGTGGACCACAGGCATGTAGGGACTCGATTTAAAACTTCTTTTGGGATTCGGGATTCCAACCTCACATTGTGCATCCAAAGATAACAAAAGGGGAACGGAGCACAGTGCTGAGGCATCATCGATGGTTAGCACTAAGGAGACCAGAACACCACCATCGGGTTGGAAGGAAATAGAAGCCTGGAGTCTGGATAAGACATCAGCCCCTAAAACATTTAAGGGGCATGTGGAAGAGACCACAAATCTTGCTAGTAGATCAGGAAAGTTGCCCACTTGTAAAGGGCGTGTAAGGGGGTTTTTCCACCCCTACACATGTTATGTCAATGTCTGATAAGAACGAGGTATCGGATAGTTCTTTTGCCCTAATTACACTTTTGGCAGCGCCTGTGTCACATAAGAACGTAGTAGGATGGCCCTCAATGGGGAGAGTTATTTTTGCGAGAGGATCTCCTGAGTCTCCAGAGGATACCATTGTAGGGGTAAGTAACACAGGTTTGCCGAAATCATAGCGGAGAAGGTCTCTACGGTCTGGAGGGGGTGGAGGAGGAATGTCTTGTCTCCTATTGGACGTCTTCACGTGGGTCACGGTTGGGGCCTGGTTGCCTGTGGGCAAGCTTCTGCTGTCCTCGGTATTCTCTTCTAGAACAGCCAGGTCTTCCGCAGTTGTAGCAGACAGATAGGGTGTGTCAGAGGCCATCATGAGAGGAGCTACTCTCTACTGCTCTGTGAGGATTGTGGACCTAATAACTACTAACTCCATTAGCTCCACTAGCTACTAGCGTCTCAAGCTCCATTACTCTATACTCAGACCCTTAAAGTCAGACTCTCAGACTCTCGGTGATGAAGGGAAAGGACCGTATCGGGGTTGTTGTCTTTGGTGGCGTGAGGGTCCAGGAACCCATTCAAAGAGGGTTCAGGGAAAGTACTGGGTAATGGTTGCTGGGGGCGTAAGAGGCACAGAAGGGGGGAAACTGTAAACATGTGTCACCATATAGGTGGTCAAACGGGTCGTTGGACAATGGCATGAAGGAACCCATTCCCCAGCTGATGAGTCATACATGGGGATGGATCCAATGCGGGGTGTGCCTTGAAATGTAACAGACTGTCGCTTTGGGGTTGTACCTGTTCCAGCACGCCTGTCAGCTTGGTGCATCCTGGCAGGGCCGGCGTGACCCTGGTCGGGACATTAAGAGGAGGGACCGGGTTGGGGCTAAGGTTGGGCCCCTAGTCCCAGGTCTGTTAGGGCAGGAGGGCCAAGGGGGGAACCTCCTGAGGCTTGAGTGTCTGTGTTTCCCCCCTTGGGAGCTGTCCGAGTCTTCCCCAGAATGTACACTTGTCATTAATGGGGTAGGTTGGGCTCTGTAATACGATACCAAGGACTGGTCTATCACCGGATATATGTGGATAGGTTCCGGTGGGGGCGGTGGTGCAGGTGATACAGTTTGGGTCGGGCGTGTGTGACAGCAACCACCTGAGCCGTACAAAGACAAGTGCACATTGTCTACTATTAAGCACGGTG
Organism: Aquarana catesbeiana; assembly: GCF_042186555.1. NCBI lineage: Eukaryota > Metazoa > Chordata > Amphibia > Anura > Ranidae > Aquarana > Aquarana catesbeiana. The sequence goes on from NC_133326.1 coordinate 286,228,303, forward strand.
GGGGAGGTGTCACAGGCTCCTCTGTCACTTGTAGCAGAGGGGCAGTAGACAAAAGGGAGTGTCTACTTCCTGGGGTCCAGACGCCATTATAGGGCGGTGGCTGTCTGTCTGTCTTATGACCCCTTTTCTGGCTTCTTGTACACATACATAGTACAACCATTCTGACATATTTCGTGTTCTATTCATCCTTCTTCATGAATGGCTTTGGCAACTTTGAACCAAGCGTCTGTTCGCAGCAGCCCATGGCCCCACAACAAACCCCTTTCCCTTCTTAAAAGAGCACGCCATTCATTCAGCTCTAGCCGACCACCCAAATGTATAGTGACCCCACACACTTTTGCCAATCTCTTCCCTTCCTCGACAACATCTTCTCCTTCTCGCTCTAATACCAAATCACAAGCCAAACTACCCTCTTTAGGTCTCTCTAACTTCTGCCCCATCGTTAGCTATTGGGAAGTTTATGTGTCCAGGCTCAGGATTTGTATGGCAGTTTTATGAAGCTGTCCTGGACAATCCTCTGACCACCACCTGTCCTCTTTAGGACCACCTTCCAATATATAACACTATCTTGCTACGTTCTGTCTTGATGACTGTGATATTTATGTGTGTCTGCTCCGGATTTTTAACGGGTCATGAGGCTGTCCTGACTCAACGAGGACAAAAGACAAAATGGATAGAGAGAGAGAGAGAAAAGAACGTCTACAGTGTTCGACTGCCGTGCAAGTCTCCTTACACGCGTCTTCCCAAAACGTAGACCAGTCACAGCCCTGCCCACTCAAGTGGCCACAGGTAAGGGAGCGGGCGGGTAACACGTGACTATTTATTACCCTTAACGAGACAATTAACAAACAGATAAGGAGTACAGTAATTAATATTCAATGCACCACTTTAAATGTTATTTACGTGTCCCAACTCAAAACACAAACTTCTCACTCTGTCTCTTTCCCCTTCTTCTAACCCTTCCGGTTGTTCAGGTTGCAAGGGGCACCTTTCGGCTGCACATCCTGTTATTCTAGTTTGAGCCTCTATTACTTCCAGTGATTAGCCAACAACAATTTTTACTGGATAATGCACATTCAATCTGAACACCAATAAATGCGCAGTATGTGGCAGTAGGGGTTTGTAACCAAGAGACTCAGCCCTATATCCTGGCTCTACCACTTCAATCAACCCCCATCCCTCTTCATGTATCCCAAATAACAGACCACAAACACACTTAGGACATGACATTACCACCAACAACAAAATGTGACCAACAACCAAATATGTGATGGTTGCAGTGGAGTAAATGATTTCTCAAACTGTCACGGGATCCCCCACGCCACTATGCATGTTCCTGACGCCCCCCCTGGGGTTTTTTCCCGGTTGCCCGTACTTCCGTACTTATTGTACCCATGCTTTGCCTGCACAATTATTTATTTTTATCCCCCCAGGAGGAGTTTAACTATGTCCTGATGCCTTCTCCTAGTCCAGGAGAAGTTTAACCACGTTAACTAATTTCATCCATCATCCGTGACTATATAAGCAATCCCCAACTCCCAACAGCCATCACAAAACACAAGATCGATCAACAAAACAGAATAGAACAAAACAGGCGGTAGATATAATTTGCAAATTCCTTAACTTATCAACAGACCTAAGCCAAGATTAATACCTGTCTTTGAGGGCCGCAGGAAACCGATATGGGCACAGAGATTGACCAGTCATGGATACAGGATAAACAGTAGACTAGATATACAAGATATCAAAAGTGTCTTAGCGTTTCTAGAGTTGATCAGTCTCCTCCTGTATTCCCGCAATGGCTTCTCCTGGTCCCTTCTGGATCGGCTACCTGGGACCCTTGCCTCGAGCCCCACGTTGGGCGCCAAAATGTTTTGGATTCAGAACAAAATCTGATATTATTATATCTACTTCTTTTGCCAAATCAAAAAGCATGCATGCAATGAAGTAATCACACTCTGACACTCAGTTCAGAATGAAAAACATCTAATCCCTTTATTTCCGCTTTCCACAGTTTTATACATTTTCTCCAGACAAAAACAAAGCACTTGCAAAACACTTTATTGTGACTTTGTCTGAGTTTTTTAGCAGTTTCAGCAAATATAGCAATAATTTCAACAAACTTAACAATTAATCAAAGCTATTATTATATGTTGATGTCATGTCTGCTATCGGCGCAATTTCTTGGAAGAGACAGGAAGCAACAGGAAGCAACAGTCTTTTAATAACTCACTGCGGTTTGGCTTCAGACTGAAAAAGAGGAACTAGCAAATATCTGAAAAGTCTTAAGATTTTTAACATTTCAAACCTCTGATGCAATATTACATTTGAAATAGCCATTTTAATATGCCTCATCTGGTAACACCTTATTCACATCCATTACAATAGAACCTTCAAATATCCTGCCCCAGGGGTCATCTCCATTAGGACTAGACTCAGACCCCTCTTGCCTCAGGCCCCAGACTATTTATTGGCTCTTCCACCAAATTCTGGGCACACTTCCCCAGGGATTGGCTGGAGTCCCATTAATATTCAGGCTGCTTGTTCTGTTCTTCCTCCCTCGAGAATTCTAGAACTCCATCAGATTCCCCCTTACATCTATGTATCACTCAAATTCCTCCCTTACAACTGTATCCCTATAATCTGCACTCTAGACTGAGGCAGGAGGGTAGCTTCATTGGAGACTGACTGATCTTAATCTCTGTGCACCTAGCTGCTTCTGGTCAGATATGAACCTTAGAGGGAAAAGGCTTGCTTTCAAAATCTGCTATTGCTTAATGTAGAACTAAGGCTGGCCATAGATAGTTCAAATCCTGGCTGGTTCTGCAGGGACCGGCCAACATTTGAACCATGTATGGGCAGGCTGATTGTACCCAAGTCGATCCATCCAGCATGTCGGAATTTTCATGCGATTATTGCTAGTGGCTACAGCTGCTAGCGTTAGTCACTGTGTGTTCTCCCAGCAGAGACTGCACCATGCTCCCCCCAGCAGAACACATTTTCTCAGAGGGAGTTATTCAAGCGATTTTCTTTTGCACCATCTACATCTTGCACCTGCCTAAGTTATTGCAAGTGTATTAATTACTGTTCACTAGGACTACTGTTGACAAAGGGGTATGCGTAAGTGTGCTCCCTTAAAGCCGAACCCCATGCAAACAACTCAATAAACAAATGAAATACATCTACAGTACATGAGCAGGTTAATGTTGTAATCCAGGCACACTTGCTTAAACAATACAGCTTACTCACCAGCCTGTGACTGGGCAATGAAGGAGAAACAGCGCACTGATGAGGTCATCAATCTAACTTCTCCTCTCCGCTAGGGATGAGTCAAATGACTCCCTGTTCATTTCGCACCAGAACTTTCAAATATTCAGAACCGAATAATGAACCCCATTGAAGTCTATGGGACCCGAACATGAAAAATCAAAAGTGCCCATTTTAAAGGTTATGGGGGTCCGGGTACTGCCTTCGGGGACATGTATTAATGAAAAAAATGTTTTAAAAAACATAATTTTTAAATGAGCAGTGATTTATTGATGCTTAAAGTGAAAGTATAAAAATTAAAAGTTCCTTTCAATATAGTGCCTGGGGGTCCCCTTAGTCTTCCTGTAAAGTGGCACATATGTACTTTGTATAGAGGCTGCTGCAGCAATAATTGCATTTATAAAGCCAAAAAAATTACATTTTCCCTGCAAGCTTTCTTTATTTTGTAAGCGACGGCTTGTGGAACCAGTCTGTATGATGAGGCTACAATATAGTGCACTGGGAACAAGATTAGAGATTTTTTGGATAAATTCTGGTGTCTCTTCCAAAGACTATGTATAGAAGTAACAGGTGTGTAAAAATTGGTCTTTGGGTTTTGGTGGTGCCTTCACACTGTAACCTTATAGAGGTACTCTTGATGAAAGCAAGAATTGGCCTTGCTGTCAAAAATTTCAATGACATACACTTGTCAAACAAGTGTGGAAAAATTGGTCTTTGGGTGTCGGTGGCACCTTCACACCATAACCTTATAGAGGTACTCTTGATGAAAGCAAGAATTGGCCTTGCTGTCAAAAATTGCAATGACATGCACTTGTCAAACAGGTGTGGAAAAATTGGTCTTTGGGTGTCGGTGGCTCCTTCACACTGTAACCTTATAGAGGTACTTTTGATGAAAGCAAGAATCGGCCTTGCTGTCAAAAATTGCAATGACATGCACTTGTCAAACAGGTGCGGAAAAATTGGTCTTCGGGTGTCGGTGGCTCCTTCACACTGTAACCTTATAGAGGTACTTTTGATGAAAGCAAGAATCAGCCTTGCTGTCAAAAATTGCAATGACATGCACTTGTCAAACAGGTGCAGAAAAATTGGTCTTTGGGTGTCGGTGGCGCCTTCACACCGTAACCTTATAGAGGTACTCTTGATGAAAGCACGAATTGGCCTCGCTGTCAAAAATTGCAATGACATGCACTTGTCAAACAGGTGCAGAAAAATTGGTCTTTGGGTGTTGGTGGTGCCTTCACACCGTAAACTTATAGAGGTAAGCTTGATGAAAGCAAGAATCGGCCTTGCTCTCAAAAATTGCAATGACATGCACTTGTCAAACAGGTGCAGAAAAATTGGTCTTTGGGTGTCGGTGGCTCCTTCACACTGTAACCTTATAGAGGTACTTTTGATGAAGGCAAGCAAGAATCGGCCTTGCTGTCAAAAATTGCAATGACATGCACTTGTCAAACAGGTGCAGAAAAATTGGTCTTTGGGTGTTGGTGGCATCTTCACACAGTAACCTTATAGAGGTACTCTTGATAAATGCAAGAATTGGCCTTGCTGTCAAAAATTGCAATGACATACACTTGTCAAACAGGTGCAGAAAAAATGGTCTTTCTTTGGGTGTTAATTGTGCCCATGAAACCTACACCAAAAAAAAATCTTCCAGATGAAATCAACACCCACAACACTAGGCAGCCTAAAAGTCCTGCAGAGATTCCACATCCCAAAAACACTTAATCAGCGACATCAGCATCAGGGGCTTCATAGCTGCTGGTATCCAGAACTGATTTATTGTGATAAATGTCAGACGGTCCACCGAGTCTGTGGACAGACGTGTTCTATTATCAGTAGGGATGAGCCGAACACCCCCCGGTTCGGTTCGCACCAGAACCCGCGAACGGACCGAAAGTTCGCACGAACGTTAGAACCCCATTGACGTCTATGGGACTCGAACGTTCGAAATCAAAAGTGCTCATTTTAAAGGCTAATTTGCATGGTATTGTCCTAAAAAGGGTTTGGGGACCCGGGTCCTACCCCAGGGGACATGTATCAATGCAAAAAAAACTTTTAAAAACGGCCGTTTTTTCGGGAGCAGTGATTTTAATGATGCTTAAAGTAAAAAAAAAAAAGTGAAATATTCCTTTAAATATCGTACCTGGGGGGTGTCTATAGTATGCCTGTAAAGTGACGCGTGTTTCCCATGTTTAGAACAGTCCCTGCACCAAATGTCATTTTTAAAGGAAAAAATCTCATTTAAAACTGCTTGCGGGTTTAATGTCATGTCGGGTCATGGCAATATGGATGAAAATCAGTGAGACAAACGGCATGGGTACCCCCCAGTCCATTACCAGTCCCTTTGGGTCTTGTATGGATATTAAGGGGAACCACGCACCCAAATTAAAATAAGGAAAGGTGTGGGGCCACCAGGCCCTATATACTCTGAACAGCAGTATACAGGCGGTGCAAACAAGACAGGGACTGTAGGTTTGTTGTTAAGTAGAATCTGTTTGTAATTTTGAACATTTTTAACGTGTTTAGCTCCAGCCAAAAAATCTTTTCTAAGCTTTTTGGAAAACATAGGGAAGGGTTATCACCCCTGTGACATTTGTTTTGCTGTCTTTCCTCCTCTTCAGAAGATTTCACCTCACTTTTTTGTCCCAATGAAAAATGTTTTTTGAAAATTTGGGTTTTTTTGTGGAACAAGGATTGGAAAGCATCAGTGGAAAGGAGAACTTGTTTTCCCATATTAACTCTTACAGGAGAGAATTTCCCTTCCTAGGGGTAGATTTCATCTCACTTCCTGTTGTCTCCTTCCGTTTGCAAGTAGGAGTCGTTTGTAAGTTAGATGTTTGAAAGTAGGGTCCTGCCCTATATACTCAGCAGAAATTTGGGCCTTAGGTGTTGCTGTGGCCACAACACTGTAAGCCCTCACAGGGCCCTGCTGTGAAATATTAGATCAAGAATTGTAATTACATGCCCCTGTTGAACAGCAGCTGAAAAATTAGGCCTTAGGCACTGGTGCTGGTGCCACAACACTGCAACCCCTCACAGACACTCTAGTTGGAACGCAGGAACGAGCCCTGCTGCAAATTATTGCTTCAAAAATTGTAATTACACGCCCCTGTTAGACAGGGGCAGAAAAATTGGGCCTTAGGCACTGGTGCTGGTGCCACAACACTGCAACCCCTCACAGACACTCTAGTTGGAACGCAGGAACGAGCCCTGCTGCAAAGTATTGCATCAAAAATTGTAATTACACGCCCCTGTTAGACAGGGGCTGAAAAATTGGGCCTTAGGCACTGGTGGTGGCGCCCAGAACCAAAAATGTTCTTACAAGCTATCAGCGTGATGATTGAGGAGGAAGAGGATAATTACTCAGGGATAGTCACTCAGCATCAGCATAGGCAGTCTTTGAAGGGATCTGAGATTTCAAAAAAAATTATTCGGTTACATCAGCATCAGGTGCTTGGTAGCTGGTGGTGATCCAAGACTCATTCATTTTTATGAAGGTCAGCCGATCGACCGAGTCGGTGGACAGACGCACCCTGTGATCGGTTACCACGCCTCCAGCAGCACTGAATGTGCGTTCCGAAAGAACGCTGGATGCAGGACAGGCCAGTAGCTCAATTGCATACTGTGCAAGCTCTGGCCAGTGATCCATCCTCAAGACCCAGTAACCCAGAGGATTTTCGGTGGGAAAGGTGTCCAAGTCTGATCTTGCCCCTAGGTATTCCTGCACCATGTAAAACAGACGCTGGCGATGGTTGCTGGAACCGATCATACCTTGGGGCTGCGGACCAAAAAATTGTCTGAACGCATCGGTCAGACGGCCACCTTCTCCACCGCTCCTTCTTTGACTGACCGAAGCCTCAGCAACACGTTGTCCAGAAACAGGAGTTTGTAACCTCCCAGTCTCTGGGAACGCGTTGCACAGACCTTTCTGCAAGGCCTCCCGAAGATGTTTCATCCTCTGCTCCCTCTGCGATGGCAAGATAAGGTCCGCAACCTTACCCTTGTAACGTGGATCAAGGAGGGTTGCCAGCCAGTATTGGTCCTTCTCCTTGATACCACGAATACGAGGATCCTTACGCAGGCTTTGCAGGATCAGGGAGGCCATGCAGCGTAGGTTTGCTGAGGCATTCGGTCCGGAGTCCTCTGGGTCACTAAGAACGACATGGTCCGCAGCCACCTCCTCCCAGCCACGTACAAGTCCATGTGTTTCTTGGGACTGATCCCTTAAAGACTGCTGCTGATGCTGAGTGCCAGGCTCCACCTCCATACTGACACAATCTTCCTCCTCCTCCTCTTCCTCCTCGTCCTCTTCCTGTGTGATCGGCGGGCACGCAGGAACACTGTCTGGATAAAGGGGGCCTTGAGAGCTAAGGAAGTCCTCCTCTTCCTGCCTCTGTTCTGCCTCAAGTGCCCTGTCCATTATTCCACGCAGCGTGTGCTCCAACAGGTGGACAAGGGGGACAGTGTCACTGATGCATGCACTGTCACTGCTCACCATCCTCGTGGCCTCCTCGAATGGTGACAGGACAGTGCATGCATCCCTGATCATGGCCCACTGGCGTGGGGAAAAAAAACCAAGCTCCCCTGACCCTGTCCTGGTGCCATAGTCGCACAGGTACTCATTGATGGCCCTCTGCTGCGTGTGCAGCCGCTGCAGCATGGCCAACGTTGAGTTCCACCTGGTGGGCATGTCACAGATTAGGCGGTTCTTGGGCAGGTTAAACTCCTTTTGGAGGTCCGTCAGCCGAGCACTGGCATTATATGACCGGCGGAAATGCACACAGACTTTCCTGGCCTGCCTCAGGACATCCTGTAAGCCCGGGTACCTGCCCAAGAACCGCTGCACCACCAAGTTAAGGACGTGAGCCAAACAGGGCACATGGGTCATTTGTCCCTGTCGGAGGGCAGAGAGGAGGTTGGTGCCATTGTCGCAAACCACCATTCCTGCCTTAAGTTGGCGTGGCGTCAACCACCTCTGAACCTGCCCCTGCAGAGCTGACAGAACCTCTGCCCCAGTGTGGCTCCTGTCCCCCAAGCACACCAGCTCAAGCACCGCATGGCATCTTTTGGCCTGCGTACTTGCGTAGCCCCTTGAACGCCTACGGAGCACCGCTGGTTCCGAGGAAGAGGCCATGGAGGAAGAAGAAGAGGAGGGGGTGGAGGAGAGAGGTGTGTCACAATCAGCATTTTGGAGGCGTGGTGGCGGAACAACCTCCAACACTACTGCACCTTGTCCTGCATCCTTCCCAGCTGCCAGCAGAGTCACCCAATGCGCCGTGAAACTTAGGTAACGTCCCTGTCCATGCCTGCTGGACCATGAGTCAGCGGTAATATGCACCTTACCGCTGACCGCCCTGTCCAGCGAGGCATGGACATTGCCTTCCACATGCCGGTAGAGAGCCGGAATCGCCTTCCGTGAGAAAAAGTGGCGTTTGGGTACCTGCCACTGAGGAACCGCACATTCCACAAACTCACGGAAGGGGGCAGAGTCTACCAACTGAAAAGGCAGCAGTTGAAGTGCTAGCAATTTTGCCAAGCTAGCATTCAACCGCTGGGCATGTGGATGGCTGGGAGCAAACTTCTTTCGGCGGTGCAGCAGCTGGGGCAGGGAAATTTGCCTGGTACAATCTGACGTCGGTGTACCAAAAGCAGATTGCCCACAAGTACTTGGCTGTGACACACCTAATTCTACACCTTCATTCCTCTCACTGCAGGTCTCAGAGAGGACTGAAGGTCTAGTGGGGTTGGAAATCTCAGCTGATGAGGAGCAAGGAGAGATCCTCTTTGTTCTTTGGTGTGGGTCTTTTAGATACGCTTGCCAACGAACTGCATGGCAGGTCAACATATGTCTGGTCAAGCATGTGGTACCCAAGCGGGAGATATTTTGGCCACGCGAGATACGCTTGAGACATATGTTGCAAATAGCAGCGGTGCGATCTGATGCACTCGTCTCAAAAAAGGCCCACACCAAAGAACTTTTTGAATAACGCGCAGAGACTGCAGCGCCCTGCACATGTGGAGCTTTGGGGTGTGATGCAGTCAATGTGCTGCCCTTAGGCTGGCCCCTGGAGGGCATCCTGCCTCGTTGGTGATGTGCTGCCGCCTCCTCCTCCTCCTCCTCCTCCTCCTCCTCCTCCTCCTCCTCCTCCTCCTCTCTCCTATCAGGCACCCACGTTGAGTCAGTGACCTCATCATCCCCTCCCTCCTCATCACTGGAGCAAACCTGGCAGTATGCTGCAGCAGGGGGAGCATGACTGCCAGATTGCTGTCCTTCTTGGGCACCCCCTCTGTCCGCGCTCATGTTACTGCCTTCATCGAGCTCAGTATCGTCATCAGAGCCTTCCAAACGCTGGGCATCCTCCTGGAGCATGTACCCAACACTGTGGTCAAACAGTTCGAGGGAATCCTCATGAGGACATGGTGGAGCTAGGGAAGGAGTCACTGATGACATTGAGCTGAGGGAAGAGGCCGCTGCTTTGCCAGACAAAGCACCCTGGGCATGGGTGAGAGAGGATGAGGAGGATGAGGACGGCTTGGTCATCCACTCGACCAAGTCTTCCGCATGTTGCGGCTCAACATGGCCAGCTGCCGAAAAAAAGGCCAAGCGTGTCCCATGGCCACGTGCTGATGAGGATGCACCGTCTCCACGACCAGCACTAGACACAGAGCCTGCTTGCCCTCTCTTATTGGCTTGTGACTGTCTGCCTCTCCTTCTTGGCCTTCCAGACATACTAATGGCCTGTAGCTGCACTAAGCTGGGATAGAACACCTGTAATTTTCTTCAAGTAGCTTTATATACTGTAACCAGACAAGCCTGCCTGTCAGTAGGAAGATAACAGGAACGGATCTAGCTGAACACTGTGAGCAGGACGCACTGTACTAAATGTAAATAGTCTAGCTGCCTGACCGTGGTACTAATAGGATCAAATAGAACACCTGTAATTTTCTTCAGGTAGCTTTATATACTGTAACCAGACAAGCCTGCCTGTCAGTAGGAAGATAACAGGAACGGATCTAGCTGTACACTGTGAGCAGGACGCACTGTACTAAATGTAAATAGTCTAGCTGCCTGACCGTGGTACTAATAGGATCAAATAGAACACCTGTAATTTTCTTCAGGTAGCTTTATATACTGTAACCAGACAAGCCTGCCTGTCAGTAGGAAGATAACAGGAACGGATCTAGCTGAACACTGTGAGCAGGACACACTGTACTAAATGTAAATAGTCTAGCTGCCTGACCGTGGTACTAATAGGATCAAATAGAACACCTGTAATTTTCTTCAGGTAGCTTTATATACTGTAACCAGACAAGCCTGCCGGTCAGTAGGAATTTAACAGGAACGGATCTAGCTGAACACTGTGAGCAGGACGCACTGCACTAAATGTAAATAGCAGGAACGGATCTAGCTGAACACTGTGAGCAGGACGCACTGCACTAAATGTAAATAGTCTAGAAGATAACAGGAACGGATCTAGCTGAACACTGTGAGCAGGACGCACTGCATTAAATGTAAATAGTCTAGATAGAAGATAACAGGAACGGATCTAGCTAAACTGAATACAGTGTATATATATATATGCAACACCTGGGATGCATATATATACACAATACACTGTAAGTGCAGCTAACTGACTGACTGTTCTGCCTAATCTATCTAACTCAAATCAAATGACACTGTCTCTCTCTCTCTCTATCTCTCAGCACACCGGAACACACACTACACAGGGCCGCCGTGCAGGCGGCCTTATATAGTGTGGGGTGTGTACTAAATGCCCTGAGCCGTAATTGGCCAAAGCCACCCTGGCTTTGGCCAATTACAGCTCTCTCTACTGACAGCGCTGTGATTGGCCAAGCATGCGGGTCATAGTGCATGCTTGGCCAATCATCAGCCAGCAATGCACTGCGATGCCGCAGTGAATTATGGGCCGTGACGCGCCACACGAATTTAGCGCGAACGGCCCATAACGTTCGCAATTCGGCGAACGATCGAACAGCCGATGTTCGAGTCGAACATGGGTTCGACTCGAACACGAAGCTCATCCCTAATTATCAGTAACAAAACCTCCAGCAGCACTGAATGCCGTTCGGAAAGCACGCTGGATGCAGGGCAGCCCATCAGTTCAATTGCATACTGGGCAGGTTCTGGCCAGTGGTCTATTCTAATGACCCAGTAAGCCAGTGGATCATCGAGTGGAAAGCTCTCCATCTCTGTTTTCGACCCTAGATATTTTAACAAACGATAACGAATGTGCAGAATCCGAAAACCGAAAGATCCGACATAAACAAATGCTTTATTTTCATTTTCGTTGCGACAATAGTTCGATATAGATAGGAGATTCGACATGACGCTGACAATAGCGATCTGTGTCCATCGAACCTGTGGTCGAATGTGCCTAACCTTAGCTCTATTAGTCCAAGATTATTCGACATAGAGAGAAAAGATTTGACATTATAGAGTATATAGCAAAAAAGGTCGAATGTGCCTAACCTAACTCTATTAGTTCAATATTATTCGACATAGAGAGAAAAGATTCGACATGAAGATTTGACTAAGCAGTCGCCGCGAGCAGATATTTATGGTCAAATGCTCCTCCCATAGGCTATAGAAGAATTCTAATGTTGGTTGACTAGTAATAATAATTAGTAAATATAATTATTACTAGTATCATACAACATTAGAATTCTACTATAGCTTGTAGGCGGAACATTTGACTGGAAATGTACGATTGCGGAATGAAACAAAATAAGTAAAAATGAATTTCGGGACTAACTAAATAAATGTATTTTTCGGACGAAAACGAAATTCCGAAACAAAATATTTCAGTGTGCACATGTCTACCCTAGATAATTGTCCACCGTGTGATGCAGACACTGCTGATGGGATGTGGAAACTGAAATCCCTGGGTGCGGAGGACTAAAAAAAATGTAAAATGCATCACTTAGGCAGCCACCGTCTCCACCTCTCCTCTCTTGACCAACAGTTAAAGCGACGCAGTGCCGTATCACAAAAAAATGGCCTGGGCATTGAGCAGCCAAATCTTCCGGGGCTGAAGTGGTTAAAATCCATGCCAGAACCGAAGGGCCTGGTATGGACTGGGGGGGGGCCACGCTGTTTTTTAAATGATTTTTTATGTATATTGCCGGCATCTGGGAATACGTTACAGCCATGAGCAATTTTGAGCCCAGGTTCACACTGAGCTGCGGGAATGAAGCCGTGCGAGTTCAGCTGAACTCGCGCAATTTCACTCCTGTATGTCAGTCCCGAATTTGGCGGCGATTTCAGTGACATCTGTGCAGTTTCTGCACAGATGTCAATATAAATCGCACCACAAAATTGCAAAAAGTAGTACAGAAACTACTTTTTGAAATTGGTGCAGTGCCGCAGCTGTGGCATCGCACCGATTAGGACAGTGACATGTCAAATTGCATGTCAAAACACTCCAGTGTGAAGCAGGGCTAAATTACATTTTTTCCTGTAGAAATGTCATTTTGCTGCGGTACTTTTCTAAACATAGGAAAAATGCGTTACTTTACAGACAGCCTAAGGGGACCCCCCAGGCACGATATTTAAAGGAATAATTATTTTTTATTGTTTCACTTTAAGAATTCTTAAAATCACTGCTCCTGAAAAAAACGGACGTTTTAAAAACTTTTTTTTGCATTGGTAGATGTCCCATGGGGCAGAACCCATGGGGCAGAACCCAGGTCCCCAAACACTTTTTATGGCAATAAATTGCGTATAAGCTTTTAAAATGAGCACTTTTGATTTTTCACGTTCGTGTCCCATAGACTTTAATGGTGTTCGCATGTTTGCACAAATTTTTGACTGTTCGCTAGTTCTGGTGCGAACCGAACCGGGGGGGGGGGGGTGTTCAGCTTATCCCTAGAGGGAGCTAAGGTGGATACTGGTGTTTGATTAATGCTGGTAGTGTATCAGAACTATATGAGTATATCATTTCACATATTCCTGCAGACTTTAGAACAGTCAAGTGAGCAGGGTGGTAGCCTTTAACAGGCAAAATAAGGGCCTAGTCTCAAAAACTGACTTATTTGACAGGGAGAGGGAAATACCAATCCAAAGATCTGGGAGCTGTTGCATAATGTAAAGTTGCATTGTTGTTTGAGAAATGGTGCATTCAGAATATTTAGGCTTGTATTGGTAGCCAGAATTAACCATGAATTAACTCTGAAGAAGAGCAAATAAAAAAGAAGTCTGTTATGCATATTGAAAATCTTTAAAGTATTTCAACTGTTTCTTATTTGTGAATGTTGTGACACAGGAAAAAGCTTTATTAGTTCTTACTTCCCAATCAATAGCACAGAATGCTGTCTTAAAGCTAAGAGACCTTCCAAAATGGTGACTGTCCTTTCAGACAGCAAGTTGGGCTGCAAGTAACAATTGTTTTATTTAACACTGTCCCCAGGTACAGCATGACCCAGTTTCTTAAATTTGGCATTTTCAAGGTTTTCTATTAGAAGCATATGTTAAGAGAATCAGTCTGTGACGAGGGAGCTCCTATAATGCACACAACAAAGACATTAAACATTCACACAAATATACAGTACAGCCCTCTACAAATGATTGGACACCCAGGGTCAAAATGCATGTTTTCAGTTGATTTTCTCAACAGAAATTATTACAAGCTCAGCAGGAAACATATTTAAAAAAAGTACAGCCAAAGCTCGTTTGGTTGTACTTCTCCTGTGGGTCACAGGAAGCCTGCTGTTGGCTGATGTCACAGAGCCAGTCCAGGCTGGGGAAAGATTGCGACCATATGGTCGGGATTTGCTCAGGTGCCAGGACTGGAAGCTGGCTCAGCCTCTCAGCCCCCTCCACAGCCCAGCGCTCCAGCGAGGGAGGGGCGAGCAGAGAGCCGATGACTGACAGTCACCAGCTCTCTGATCACGGAGCACTGAGAACTGATTGATCTGCGGTTTTTGGTCACTCAGTTCTCAGTCTTAGAGCCAGTGGGGGACAGATGCAGCATCAAACTGGTGCTGCATCCACTTGGGAAATATGATTTCTAAAAAAAAAAAACAAAAAAAAAATTCAACTTCTCTTTTAAAATATATGTAAAGCCTAACTTAAGGGCATTTAATCTGCTAAAAACCTGTATGTTTAATTTGCTAAAGCACTGTGTATCATCCTCTGTTGCTGTTTTTCAATAAAATGCTGCGTTTTTTGCCTTTCTTGCATTCTTTGCTTAATATGAGCGTTTCTGATTAAATGCAGCTTCTTTGCAGCCACTTCCTCTTTATCTGCATGCACTCCAGCAACAGTTGCACGTCATTTCTCAGAGCAGGTTACCCCATGGTTCTATACAGCCCCAAAGTCTCCTGTGATCTGTGATGGGAATATCCCAGAAGGCTGCGGGCAGAGGGGACGTCATTCAGACTTAGCTCAGACTTAGTTTAGAAATGGGGAAATACAGGCTGTGCTGCATAACCCCCCCTCATAAAAATGTAGCATCCCCTACCGTGGCTAGAGTGCTAAGGTTAGGATTTTTGTTAGTGTAGGTAAATTCAGGCCTGTGTGTTTTTCTGGGTCAGAGTTGTGAGTGACTCAGGTAGGCTAGATGACTCATCTGCAGCATCTCTGGTGACTCCCCCTGCTAGCTGGGAACTTGGAGAATATTCCAGAAGCTTTTGGGAGGAGTCTAGGAGGAGCTGTCTGGAGTGTTCTGAGGGCCCTGACCAATCCCCAACAGATGGGTTGGCAGGGGGCAGTCCCCCTCAAATACTCAGGGTCAGCCCAGCTGGGGCAGTGTGAGTTTGGGTGGAAGATGGAGATGGAGTGTTAGGCTGTCGGAGGCATTTGAGAGTAGTCAAGGGGGGTGAACTCAGGCCTGGACTCGGGTGTGGAAGGGACCCTTTCTCATGACACACGGAGGGATCCTAACCAGGAGGCATGGGAGCAAGAAGAGGGCAGCAGGAGGACACTGCCGGGGAAATCAACAGGGAGGAAGAGTGCCAAGAAGGCTGGGGAGTGTAGGTGTCAGAGGACTGAGAGGCATGCCTGAAGGTACTGGGTGTAAGCAGTCTGGGATGGATGCAGAGTCAGTCTGGGAGGACTGCGGAGAAGTAGCCAGGAGGGCTAGTGAATGGGGCAGCTTCAGCCTGGTGGGCTGACAATGTCTGAAGAAGTGGTACTGGGAGCAGTAGCCACAGAAAAAGGACAGTTAGCACCAAAGACCTCTCTTTTTTCCACACTACTAAAGGGGCCCGCGGTACCTGTCTGCAAAGGGCATTCGCTTGGATCTGACTGAGATTGTGTTGGATCAAACAGTCTGTGCTAACTGGTCCTGGGAGTTGTAGTTCTGCAAGCAAGTCTGTGCTGGAGGTAGAAGAGGAGAAGTGTATATACTGGATGTATATAGTTGAGTCCATGAAGAGTTTCTTTGCTGATTAAGTGGGCAGGACTGCTGTTAGAAATAATGGGGCCCCACACAGCCTTCCTGACAGGGCCCCCCCACCCTGCTTTCACCCCTCCGAGATGCAGTGAAACAGCAGCACTGACTTTCGCCACCTACGCCCCAAAAATGAAAAATGTCCCTCCTCCTCACTTAATTACTACTTATTTGCTAATAAAATTCTGGATGTGCAACAATTTATGTACCCTTGCAGTTTATCCGGTACTGTTATCTTTATACCTAATTTAAACTCAATTGGCCTCTTAGGCCTTTATCCAAATCAGTCAAATATAATTCCACAATTGAATAAATTCTTATAGTTATGAATTAGATTCTTATGCCCTGTACACACGGTCGGATTTTCCGACGGAAAATGTCGGATAGTACCTTGTTGTTGGAAATTCCGACCATGTGTGGGCTCCATCACACATTTTCCATCGCAATTACCGACACACAAAGTTTGAGAGCTTGCTATAAAATTTTCCGACAACAAAATCCATTGTCGGAAATTCCGATCGTGTGTACACAAATCCGATGCACAAAGTGCCACGCATGCTCAGAATAAATTAAGAGATGAAAGCTATTGGCTACTGCCCCGTTTATAGTCCCGACGTATGTGTTTTACGTCACCGCGTTCAGAACGATCGGATTTTCAGACAACTTTGTGTGACCGTGTGTATGCAAGACAAGTTTGAGCCAACATCCATCCGAAAAAAAATCCATGGATTTTGTTGTCGGAATGTCCGATCAATGTCCAACCATGTGTACAGGGCATTAGAGTTATACTTAAACGCAACAGTAGTGGGCTTCTCTAAGCAATTGAAGATCTGAACCTAAAGATAACTTACAAATTAGGGGAAAGCTATAAAAAGATGTTTATTATTTGCAATTTTCACACTTCTATATTAGAATTAATTAAGAATTAGAATTAACCTCTTTGTTGCAAAACATACTGAATGCATTGGTTAGAGAAGGATTTCTAAACTTTTAAATGTTCCAGTGAGCACTGTTGGGGCCATAATCCGGAAGTTTGAAGGAACATTATTTCACCATAAACCCTCCACGACCAGGTCCTCCTCACAAGATTTCTGACAGAGGAGTGAAAATAATTATCAGAATTGTTGTCCAAGAATCAAGGACCACTTGTGGAGAGCTTCAGAAAAACCTGGAATTAGCAGGTACAATTGTTTCAAAGAAAACAATAAGTAATGCACTCAACCGCCATGGCCTGTATGCACGCTCACCACGCAAGACTTCATTGCTGAAGAAAAAGCACATTGAAGCTCATTTAAAGTTTGCTGCACAACATTTAGACAAGCCTGTGAAATACTGGGAGAATATAGTCTGGTCAGATGAGACCAAAATTGAACTCTTTGGATGCCATAATACATACCATGTTTGGAGTTCAAATGGCATTGCACATCATGTGTTCAATACTTTTTCCCATAGACTCAAGTTTAATGGAATTTCAGCCATTTTCTTATAGACCCGGAATGGATATGTAGAGAGCAAATAACTCCCTACGATTCTAGTGTCGGAAAGAGATGTTTAATAAAGCATCTTTGTATCGCAGTGGGAATTATAATCTGGGTTATATTTATGCTAATAGTTTTGCCAATATTGCCACCATTAAAGGGCAGCATGAAAGACACAGGATTAGCTTCCGATATTCTAGGAAGCTACCATTATTGTATAATATAAAAAAATTTAAAAATACAAAATTCTTAAAATGTTATTAACTGCTACAAACTTACTTAATCCGGAAATTATGTATTGGGGTAATGTCCACTAAATACATTAATTAACTATCAAGTAGGTGAGAAATAGAAGGTATAATACAGTTAGTGGATGTAACTGTACATACTAACTGCATTTATTAAAAATCACTTATTAAGCAGTTTAGATCAAACTTAACATTTAGTTCCTAGGGCACCAATGATTTTAAAGTGAAAATTAATTTTGATTCCTGCTGACTTAAAGTTTTAATTTTATGAACCCCTCACCAATTTCTCTTATATTTCTCTATGCCCCAAAACTTCAAATGGGAAGGGTCTTTATTGTGAACCAGAGCAAAGTGTTTTGATACATTGTGTTTGGTATACCCCTTTTTTATATTTTGTATGTGCTCCTTGATCCTGATTCTTAAAAGGCATCTTGGTTCTACCCACACCCATTTTTGATGGTACACATTTACTGATACATATTGGTATAAGGATTTTTTTTTTAAAGAAATATTTGTTTATTCTTTTGAACACTAAGTATTTGGGGAATATATACACTCACCGGCCATTTTATTAGGTATACCTCGCTAGTACTGGGTTGGACCCCTTTTTGCCTTCTGAACTGCCTTAATTCTTTGTAGCATAGATTCAACAAGGCGTTGGAAACATTTCTCAGAGATTTTGGTCCATATTGACATGATAGCATGACGCAGTCGCTGCAGATTTGTAAGCTGCACATCCATGATGCAAACCTCCCAAAGGTGCTCTATTGGATTGAGATCTGGTGACTGTGGAGGCCATTGGAGTACAGTGAACTCATTGTCATGTTCAAGAAACCAGTTTGAAATTATTTGAGCTTTGTGACATGGTGCATTATTCTGCTGGAAGTAGCCATCAGAAGATGGGTACACTGTTGCCATAAAGGGATGGACATGGTCAGAAACAATACTCATGTAGGCCTTGGCATTTAAATGATGCTCAATTGGTAGTAAGGGGGCCAAAGTGTACCAAGAAAATATCCCCCACACCATTACACCACCACCAACAGCCTGAACCGTTGATACAAGGCAGGATGGATCCATGCTTTCATGTTGTTTACAAAAAATTCTGACCCTACCATCTGATTGTCGCAGCTAAAATTGAGACTCATCAGACCAGGTGTGGTCTTCTGCTTCTGTAGCCAATCTGCTTTAAGGTTCAATGTGTTGTGCATTCAGAGATGGTATTCTGCATATCTTGGTTGTAACAGGTGGTTATTTTTGTTACTGTTGCCTTTCTATCATCTTGAACCAGTCTGCCCATTCTCCTCTGACATCTGACATCAACAAGGCATTTTCGTCCACACAACTACCACTAACTAGATAGTTTCTCTTTTTCAGACCATTCTTTGTAAACCCTAGGGATGGTTGTGCATGAAAATACCAGTAGATCAGCAGTTTTTGAAATACTCAGACCAGCCCGTCTGGCACCAACAACCATGCCATGTCCAAAGTCAATTAAATCCCCTTTCTTCCCCATTCTGATGCTCGATTTGAACTTTGGCCAGTTATCTTCACCGGATGCCTAAATGCAGTGAGTTGCTGCCATGTAATTGGCTGATTAGCAATTTGTGTTACCAAGCAATAAAACAGTTGTACCTAATAAAGTGGTCGGTGAGTGTGAATATATTTAGTGTTTTGTTATCTAGCAGAGCAATGTCTTTTACTTTATTTATATATTTACCTTAGGTATGGAAACATATAACAGGTGTTTGCAGCAGCATGTATTTTAATTTCACTGGCAAACTAGTTTTATATTTTATTAGTGGTGGTGCAGGTATCATATATATAATTATTTTATAGTTACACTTATTCACTCAGATTTTTGCAACCATCATGGATGTGTTTACAACCATTCAACCATGAGGTCTTTAGTATACATAATAACAATAAAGAAATTTGAGATCTAGAAAGTCTGGTGAGAAAACTAGGACACAGCATGGAAAAGAAAGTAAGCCTCTGGTGGAATACAGTCACATTTAAAAGGTACATTAGGGAAAATATAGTCCCCAGGAGACTCTGTTGGGAGAGTCCTATTAATGACGGTCTACTGGATAAGGAGTCAGTAGATGAATGGTTTAATTTCTTCAATGAAAAAGGAATGGAAGGGTTAAAAATTCCTCCTGAAAAGAAAACAAAGAAAAATAAGAACAATAGACAAACAAACTGGAGAACTCAAGGAGAAATTGGAACCTCTCAAGGAAACTGTAGAGTTTGGAAGACTAATGGCACAATTAAACAAGGAAAAGTAAAGGAAAAAAGAAAAGATCTGGAAGTACAACAAAGGAAAATGAAAAAATATTAAAGGGATGTAGGAGATTACTAATTGTATCAAGTATTTAAATGGCAAAGCAAATTAGGAGAGATGAATCCAGTTTCAACATACTCTACCCCTGAGAGAGTAGTAATAATGAAAAAGAATGAAGAAAGGGCACCATACCAACAACCACAAAAAGAGACGCCAAGAGACAACAGCTGTACACACCAAAACAATATAAAGAATATCGAGAGGAGGGAAGATACTGGGAAACAACAACCAGAAATACAGAACATACAGGAAACTGCCTAGAAACCTCTATACTACAGTCTAAATGGAATAGAAATGAAACAGAGTATAGAGGAAAGGGGGGACACCCACGACAACATAGGTAGTATAATGAATATAACAGAAGTCAGATAGCCACCTATAATCGTTATGTTCCTTTATGAGAAGACAGAGAACCAAAAACCCCAAGAAATTATGAATATGGATATAATAGGTCTTTATTAGGAAGAAAGAGAGGAACAGTCACCAAGGAAAAAATAACAAGGAATGTGGACAAGAAGAAGCATAGAAAGAAAAGTGGGTACAGAGCCAGAAAAATTAGGTGCATTCAACCCCAGTGGGAAAATACTAACAAATGATGAATCACATGTATTGGATAAGGGTTTTTTAAAATATGCCTCCCAAAAAAAGCTGAATATATTTGACACGTACATTGTAGTACAAAAATGCATAAGAAAACTCAATATTAAGAAATCTATACTTAGTAACCCCCTGGAACATCAGTATGAAAAAGTACAAGAAAATAGAGACATACAACATAGCAAATTATGAAATAAATTCCAATATAATGCTTAGGTGCATGATAACAAACACATAGGGGGTCATTTACTGTAGATCTGAGGGGAAGATCTGAAAAGAGGGGAAGCTCTGCCGATTTTATCATCCAATCATGTCATCAAGCAAAAATGCTGTTTTTTATTTTCCTTGCATGTCCCCCTCAGATCTACAGCGACTGCACTTCCAAGTGCACTTGTAGTGCAAAGTGAATTTGCCTTTAGTAAATAACCCCCGTAGAAGTGTTCAAAAAATTTGTGCTGCAGGATTTGGACAACTTAAAAGTAAAAAAAAAAAGTGTTGACCAAATATATATGAAGAATGAAATTCAAAGCTTAACAGAGAGAAAAGATACAGTGATACGCCCAACAGATAAAGGAGGAGGAATTAAGATACAATCTAAAGAAAAATATCATGAAGAAATGTGTAAATTGCTGGAAGAAGAAAGTACAAAAAAAAAATTCAAAAATCAAAAATTAGTAAGGAATTAGAAAAAGTAGTACATCAGGGGTTGAAGAAAAAAATACTGGAGAGGAGAGAAACAAGATTTCTATTCTTCAAAGTATGCAGAATACCCATTATTTATACAGTACCAAAGATCCACAAAAATGAGCAAAACCCACCAGGTAGACTAATTATTAATGGCATTAATTTCATCACATCAATAATAGGTCAGTACATAGACCGTTTTCTGCAACCAGTGGTAAAGAGGACCAAAGCATACTTGCAGGACACTAAACATGTGCTACAAATATTACAGAATGTAAATGTGGAACAAGTACCGTATTTATCGACGTATAACACGCACTTTTTTCCCCTGAAAGCAGAGGGCAAACAGTGTGTGCGTGTTATACACTGATATTTATTTTTTTCCAACGGGGGGGCAGGGATTGGGCGGTCCGCCCCGGGTGCCACACATTGGGGGTATGTCATGCCAGCCGCCCCGCCTTTCCTATCCCTGGGACAACCCTGCCGGCGTAGTCTAAAGATAAAAAAAAATCAGTGCCAGCCCCTTCTCATAGATTCTTTGTACACTGTGTAAGTGTAGTTATAAACAGAAGCGTGCAAATACCTCATTGGTGCTGTTCTTTCCGGCCGCTCTCCTCCTCCCGCTCCTCCTCCTCCTCCAAGTGTTGCTTTAGATTGGAGGAGGAGACCATCCATAAAACATCAGAGGAGAACGATCACGTGACCGCCGCTACAGAGAGAAGGGAGCTAATGAGGTATTTGTAGCCTTTGGTTTATAAAAAGGCTTACACAGTGTAGGAATAATCTATGAGAAAGGACTGGCAGTGATTTTTTTTAAATTTTAGAGTATGCTGGCAGGGCTGTCCCAAGAGACTGGGGGTCTGCTGGGAGTAGAGGGGGGCCGTGCAATGTAAAGGGTATGTGTACTGTGCAGGAGGAGGGGGCTGTGCAATTTAAAGGGGGCTACGTAATGTGCAGAGGGTCTGTGTAATGTGCAAGGGGTTTGTGGGGTCTGTGTAATGTGTAGGGGAGTCTGTGTAATGTAAAGGGGTCTGTGTAATGTGCAGGGGGGCTGTGAACTGTAAAGGGGTCTGTGTAATGTGCAGGGGGGGCTGTGGAATGTAAAGGGGTCTGTGTAATGTTCATGGGGGCTGTGGAATGTAAAGGGGGCTGTGTAATGTGCAGGGGGGCTGTGAAAACTTCTTGAAACTTCCCTCTTAAAATTAGGGTGCGTGTTATACGCCTGTGCATGTAATATGCTGATAAATACAGTAACTGTCTAGCCCCTGCTAATGTTTCATCATTATATACTATAATTAATCATCATCAGGCCTGTGACGCAACCAAATGGGCACTAAGGGAATACAGTGACCTGAAATGTAGACAAAGATTTTTTTAAAGCAACTATTTTTGGTACAATCAAGTATTTTACAGACAGAAAACAGGTAAAGCAATGGGCACGAAATTTGCGCCAAGCAATGCAAATGTATTTCTGTGGTGGGAAGAAGAGTCCATTTATCATAATATGCCCCCAGAACTAATGTTCAACAAGAGATTTGTTGATGATGTGGTCATTGTTTGGAAAGGAAATGAAAACACATTACAAAACTTCCTCCAGGGTCTGAATTTGAATCAAGAAGAATATACGTTGAGAAATCATTAGCAAAAGAACACATTTTCTAAATTTGAAAATTATGGTAGAAGATAAAAGAATAGTAACAAGACACAC
Organism: Aquarana catesbeiana; assembly: GCF_042186555.1. Classification (NCBI taxonomy): domain Eukaryota; kingdom Metazoa; phylum Chordata; class Amphibia; order Anura; family Ranidae; genus Aquarana; species Aquarana catesbeiana. The sequence continues at coordinate 286,251,039 of NC_133326.1, forward strand.
TTTAAGAGTGTGTTTACAAATAGTTACCTTCCAGTGGATAGCTGTCACCATAATCCTTGGTTATACAACATACCCAAAGGTCAACTGATGCGAACTACGACACAATTTTACTAAAAAAGATGATTTCATAAAACAAGCTAAGATTGTGGGGAGAAAATTTATCAATAAAGGCTAGAATTATGGATTTATTACCAGTTATCCTTAACTACAACATACAATATTAAGAAGTTGAAAGGATTAATAAACACCATTGGTCTATATTAGAAGCAGATAAACACCTAAAACAGTACTGCCCAAAAAAAATTGTGTATAGAATAGAACAAACTGTTCAATATAGAATTATAAAAAGAGTGACTGAGCCACCACCAAGAGATTGGTCATTCTTTACAGGAACTGAAAATAAATAAAGAACTGCGCTACGTGCATAAATGTGAAAACATAAAATAAGTGAATCGTGAGTGACCAAATTTGAAGAAAATCCTGCTGCTAAACACTAAAACCTCGATATAAGGCAAAGACCAAGTACATAACAATCAGTGTAGCGCTGGACATAAAAAAATGTGACTAGTGACTAAAAAATAGTGCACAATCTCTAATATTACTAAGATACAATGCCAAAACAAATAATATAAACACACATAGACTATTCATCTAGTGCTTATATCTAAATATGATAAATAGTGAAATTCTTATGAGTGAAATAAAAAATTCAAAAAGTGTCCCAAATAACAATGTGTTAATTCCAAAGAAATCCAGAAAAAGATGTGTTGCAGGGTTCGGGAATACTTGATCCACCTCTCGTGTGGCCCACCACCAAATGATAAAATTGAAGGCTTACCGAAAAGCCTGCGACTGCCCTTACTCAGGGGGGTCAAAACAGGCTTAGTAGTGGAAACATCCAAGAATGATGGACCCTCCGAGCCCCGTCTGGCGACGCCATTTGTGGTGAAACGTACGTCGGGAGGTTGACGCTCTGACGTCATCGCCATCCTAGTGTGGCACCAGCGACGCCACTTGTGGTGAAACGTACGTCGGGAGGTTGACGCTCTGACGTCATCGCCATCCTAGTGTGGACGGATGCTCGCTATGCCGGCCGGCTATTTGCTGTTTTTAATCTACTAATGTAAGTTTTCTACCTTTTATTATTAAACTGTCCTGCCAGTATTACACTATGGTCAGTTTCTTTTCATTCACATGCCTGTGAGACGAGAGTTTGGGGTCCTTGCTACATCCTCTTAGCAACGCTGTATGCAGTCAAGTCATACCAGCTGGATTTTCCCATACCAGGACGGAACATAGGCTGGTTTTTGCTTGCCTTGTGGTAAGCGCAATATTTGTGCGGTGGCGGATCACTGAGTGTGGTGTCTCTTTCATCTTTACCACCAAGTCTGGTTGTGTCCATTCATGGGCTTCTCTCTGTGACTGATTCTGGTCAATTATCATATATAAAGATTTCCATCTACCACATATGGACATCACTTTTTGATTCACTGTTATATGTATGGACTTATATATATTTTTTCTGATTATCGCAATGTTTCACATACATACATGAATTTTCTAACAGAGGTTTTTGGGACATCGATATAAGAATATTTCACATATCTTATTCATATATATTTTAGCGTGGTTATTTCTTTTTCTTTTGTCATTCTTTACAGGAAAGGGTTACTATCCATTCATAAGATACTGTGCCTGCATCCATACAAAATAACAAAATAAAAAGAGAACAACATTCACCACCACTAATACAGGAAAACAACCGATTAAAGAGTTTATAAGTTGCAACACAGAAGAAGTAGTTTATGTGCTAGAATGCACATGTATATTGTGGGTAGAACCAAGAAACCTTTAAAAATCAGGATCAAGGAGCACATACAAAATATAAAGAAGGGGTATACCAAACATAATTTATCAAAACACTTTGCTATGATTCATAATAAAGACTCTTCCCATTTGAAGTTTTGGAATCTTTGTGATGTAGGAGCGCTGAACCTTATGCGGATGCATTTTAACATGATGGGTGGTTTGTGGTCCTAGAGGCTGCCCACCAGCAACTATGGGGTCTTGCTGGAACCCCTGAGAAGTTTGTTGAAGTTTTGAAAGGATGAGAGCGTCACACCAACTTGTACAGTCATTTAAAAGTTTTTTATTTTGTAACAACCAACGAGTTTCAGAGATTCAGTACTCCCCCTTTATCGGGGCTAAAAACTAAACAAAAGAAAATACAAAGAAACCTTAAAACGTGTTAAAAGCTATAAGTATATAAAAGTACAAATACCTCAATGCATTAATTATTAAGCCAAAAGGGACAAACATTACTTGACTAAGAAGTATGAACACCAAGAAGGGGAAAGAAAACATTATTTTTAGTGCCGGTTCACACAGGGGCGACTTGTCAGGCGACCTAGCCGCCTGATAAGTCACGTCCCGTTCTGTACTGAGGAACTGTTCTAATAGGAGCAACGCAAGTCGCTCCAACTTAGAAAAAGGTTCCTGTAGTATTTTTGGGGCAACTTCAGGCGACTTGCATTGACTTCTATACAGAAGTCATTTTGCAAGTCTCCGCTGAAGACCTGTGCAGGTCGCCTCGGTGAGGCAACCTGCAAGTCGTGCCGCCCCTGTGTGAACTCCGGGCTACAGGGCAGCACAAAAACAAAAGCAAAGAAAAGAAGAAAGACTGGATATGTTCTCATTCTTGTTAAAGCGACAGCACAACATAAAATAAATAAATAAATAAATAAATAAATAAAATTATAATAATAGTAGTACTAATAAAAATAATTATAAACTACAACAAACACCAATGCACTACAAATGAGATGTAACTGTATGGAACCAATACATGAGTTAGCTGCAGCTTAAATGAAGGAACACTGAAGCAGAGCAAAAAACAAAGTGATATAGGCATATCATAGGCCCTGCTTACATGCATACATTTACCAAATACTACATATTTTTTCTTTCTTTGCCCTGCCCCAAGCTCTTTGACTCTTTCAGTCCAAACAAGTTCTTCCTTATACCTACCACTTCCTTTCCCGCAGTGATGCTGGAATAGCATAGTTGTTGCTCACATGTATTCATTTTTTTTCCTCCCATTTTGCCCCGCCCCTAACCCTCTGACTTTTTCAGCCCCAATATGATCTTTTTCAAACCTAGCATTTCCCTTCCCACAGTGATATAGGCATATAATAGTCCCTGCTCACATTCATGCATTTAAACACGAAGGGTGGAGTGTCGAGACAATTTTTTGAGCAGTGTATATTGACTTTAGGTGTGGGAACGCATAACAGGTGTTTGCAGCAGCGTGAATTCTGATTTCACTGGCACACTAATATTCTAGTTTAGTAGTGGTGGCTCAGGTATCACATATATAATTCTTTTATAAATATGAAATATTACATATGCATATTTTGTATATCTATTTTTAGCCAGCAGACCGAGCTTCAGGCCCCTTTATATCTCTTGCACATAGGTGGCCGGGGGACAGTAAAACAGGCAGCTGAGCTGCAGTTTTACTATCCCCAGCCATCCACCTAATCTGTAAAATGCAGTCAGAGCCACAGCTGTGATGCTTTGCATTGTGGAAAATTTAACCCAGCATGCCGAATAGTCAACAGATCCATGCTACAATTGCGAGCCCTATTAAAAATGGGAGTTTAGAGGAAAAAATTAAAAAACAAATATTCATGGAGCGGGACACAGCCAATTATTATTATTATTTTTTATTATGTTTATATATATATATATATATATATATATATATATATATATATATATATATATATATATATATATATATATTTATATATTTCTTATATATATTTTTTAATATTGATACCCCCCCTTTTTTAAATATATAATGTTTTGATTATGATAACTGTATAACTGTATTGCGTAATTATGATCCATATATCCTGACTTATGTGTGCAATTATTTAATTAATGATTCCATCTAATTATTAATTGATTTGTGAGGATCCCTCACTTTAAATCACATGTCAGTTTATTGTTCCATGAATTTTTACTCTCCTCCTATATATATATATATATTCATGATATGCTATTGTTTCAGTAACATGCTATCATGCTCTTCTGTTCTTCATATTTATTCTCCGTGATCATGACTCCTGGCCCCGCCCCTTTATGAGATATTTAAAGCCATCATTTAGCACCTTGTCCCTATGCTTGATAAAGGAGTGCCGCTATCCTCTCCATCCATAGCGAGCCGACTCAGAAACGCGTCGCACATCATCGTCATCGCCCGGCGCCCACTCTGTGTTTGCCCTCCAAGCCTCAGTTTGGCTCCGACTGCACGGCCGTGTTACTTCCCATCACGGAGCCATATGAGGAGTTGCCGATCTGCTGCACAGCTGAAGTTTTTGGCTCCGGCCCTGGCGTCCCTTTCACAACCTCCTCTTGGAACCCACACCATCCTTTGACGGCACCACGTGTGACTCATCCTTGTTGGTGTGCAATACATTAGACTACATACAGGTCTTGCTACCATTCATCCCTGATGGACATGATGTGATGCCAGTGCAAGGACTTTCTGTCACCTGTAGTCCTCCTCTCTCTCTTCTGTCTGGAGATGTGCCAGAACTCTACTTCTCAGTTTTACATGTGAGTGGATACTGTTTTTACTATTATAGTATTTTTGATATATATTCAGAGGCGCCCCTTCTCCTTGCTTTCTTCCTAGACACATTGGACGTGGCTTACGGTCCCCCTAGGTGGCTGCCCTGATTGATACTGTGCATATATTATTCATACATATTTATATGCATATTTCTTGCCCTTGGACTATTAGGAACAGTTTATTGAGGTACCTATATATTGCCCCTTTTTTACTTGTTTAACCTTCCCAGAGTAGTACAGAGTTACTGTGGTAACACTGTATTACTCTGGTCACAATATGTAAAAAAAAAAATTGTAAAAAAAAAACGATTGTAATTGAAATAAAAACGAAAAACATATTTTTAAAAAATTGAAAAAAAAAATTATATATAAATGCTGTATGTCTATATATTCTATATCTCACAAAAGTGGGTACACCCCTCACACTTTTGTAAATATTTTATGATATCTTTTCATGTGACAACATTGAAGAAATTACACTTTTCTACAATGTAAAGTAGTGAGTGTACAGCTTGTATAACAGTGTAAATTTGCTGTCCCTTCAAAATAACTCAACACACAGCCATCAATGTCTAATAGACATGTGTGGTTCATTTTGTTCCAAATTAAAATTCTCACAAATTTTCATTTTTCGGATTTCTGAATTACAATAGTACAGAATTTATACAAATCCGAAATAATGAAAAAAAAATTCAGACAAAATTTGAATTTGAATCATTTTCAAATTGTTTTCGAATACTTTTCAAATTCGAATAGTTTTTGAATTCGAAAATTTCCAAAACAAATGACTAGAAACAAAAAGAATATAACATAAAAGAATATAATATAATAGAGTAAAACAGAACAAAATAGAACAGAAAATAAAAGTATAGAATAAACTACAATATAATAGAAACAAATAGAATAGAATAGAATAGAATAACATAGGAAGAAAATAAACATCTTCTGAAATTCGAATTTCAAATAGAATAAATGTGAATTTGAATACATAAGAACAGAATTGTCACGTACCTGGAGGTGGAGCCCAGAATGCAGGGAACGGCCTCTCGTATGCCTCTGGCTCGAGAACCCCTGAGAGAGGAGACGGGGACTCAAGAGTGCAGAGGGCCACAAGTGCCTGGCAGGTGGCGGGTGTTGGGTCTGATCTGGACCTCTGAAGCAGCTGAAGAGAACTGGCAGGAACACTGGAACAGCAGACAGCAAGGAGGTGTTCTGTAGTTCGGCAGGAACACTGGCACAGCCGACAGCAAGGAGGTGCACTGGAACTAGACAGGAACACTGGAACAGCTGGCTGCAAGGAGGAGCTCTGTAGCTTGGCAGGAACTCTGGAACAGCAGACAGTGAGGAGGTGTTCTGTAGTTCAGCAGGAACACTGGCACAGCAGACTGCAAGGAGGTGCACTGGAACTTGACAGGAACACTGGAACAGCTGGCTGCAAGGAGGAGCTCTGTAGCTTGGCAGGAACTCTGGAACAGCAGACAGTGAGGAGGTGTTCTGTAGTTCAGCAGGAATACTGGCACAGCAGACTGCAAGGTGGTGCACTGGAACTTGACAGGAACACTGGAACAGCTGGCTGCAAGGAGGAGCTCTGTAGATTTGCAGGAACTCTGGAACAGCAGACAGCAAGGAGGTATTCTGTAGTTCAGCAGGAACACTGGCAAGATCAGACAGGCCGGGTCAACACTGGCAGGCAGAGCAGATACCAGATGGAGGCAGGAGAGTAATTGGGGTTCAGGCCGGGTCGGTAACAGGCGGGCAGCAAACAAACCGAAGGAAGAGGCAGGAGAGTAGTCAAGACAAGCCAGGGTCGGAGACTGGCAGCAAACAGGAGTAGTCAGGAATAGGCCAAATAGACAGGAATCAGGTAAGCAGGTAACAAGTAGCTAAGGTCTCAGGAAAACACTGCAGACCAGACAGCAAGGAGGCATGATGACAGACTCCTTTAAATAAGCTTCTTGGCGCCAAGTGCTGTCACACAGCGTGCCTGCGTGCACCTGTGCACACTCGCGCACACGCGTGCGCCCGTCTGCGCCAGCGCGCACCTGTGCGCATCGGTTGGCTCTTCTGACAGGGGTTCTGCGCGCAGGTCTTCCACAGGCAGCTGGATTACCAGAACATCTTCCTTGACAAGAATAGAATAGAAAATAAAAGAACAGAATAGACAATAATAGAAGAGTAAAGAATAGATAAAAAAAAACAACAGAATAGAATAGAAAGAATATAACCATTTCCCAAAATTAAAATAGAATCAGTTCGAATAGAATAGAAAATAACAGAATAGTATAGAAAAAAACAACAGTATAGAATAGAAAGAATATAACTTTCTTCCGAAATTTGAATTTAGAATAGAATAAATTAGAATTTGAATAGAAAGGAATAGGATAGAATAAAATAGAAAATAATAGCATAGAAACGTATAGAATTGAATAAAATAGAAAAAGAATATAATAAAAAAACAATAGAATAGAATAGAAAGAATATAACCATTTCCCAAAATTCAAATAGAATCAATTCGAATTTGAATAGAATAGAAATGAATAGATTAGAATAGGAAGAGGGTTATATTCATTCTATTCTATTCTGTTGTTTTTTTTTTCTATACTATTGTGTTGTTTTCTGTTCTATTCTACTCCATTGTTTTCTATTCTATTCAAATTCGAATTGATTCCAATTTGATTTTGGAAAATGGTTTTATCATTTCTATTCTAATATATTGTTTTTTTAATTCTATTCTTTTCTATTCTATTCACATTTCAGAAGATGGTTATAATCTTCCTCTTATTATATTCTTTTTTATTCTATTCTATTCCTTTCTATTCTATTCCATTCTATTCTGTTCTCTTATTTTCTATCTTATGTTGTTCTGTTTTACTCTATTATATTTTGTTCTTGTATTTTCTGTTATATTTTTTCTATTCTATTCCTTTATTTTCTATTCTATTTTATTCTCTTTGGAAATTGGAAAACAATTTGAATTCGAAAACTATTCAAAATTGATTCAAAAACTTCCCGAATCAATCCAAATTCGATTTAAACAATTTGAATCGATATGAATACGAATAAACAAAACTAATTCCGAAAATGAATTAAATGGATTAAACAAATTTTACTAAATTAATTTATGTAAATAGCGAATCAAAACTAAACAAATTTTTTGGTTCTGCACATGTCTACTGTCTAAACCACTGGCAACAAAAGTGAGTACACCCCTAAGTGAAAATGTCCAAATTAGCCATTTTCCCTCCCCGGTTTCATGTGACTCGTTAGTGTTACAAGGTCTCAGGTGTGAATGGGGAGCAGGTGTGTTAAATTTGGTGTTATCGCTCTCACTCTCTCATACTGGTCACTGGAAGTTCAACATGGCACCTCATGGTAAAGAACTCTCTGAGGATCTGAAAAAAATAATTGTTGCTCTATATAAAGATGGCCTAGGCTATAAGAAGATTGCCAAGACCCTGAAACTGAGCTTCAGCACGGTGGCCAAGACCACACAGCGGTTTAACAGGACAGGTTCCACTCAGAACAGATCTTGCCATGGTTGACCAAAAAAGTTGAGTGCACGTACTCAGCGTCATATCCAGAGGTTGTCTTTGGGAAATAGACATATGAGTGCTGCCAGCATTGCTGCAGAGGTTGAAGGGGTGGGGGGTCTGCCTGTCAGTGCTCAGACCATACGCTACACACTGCATGAAATTGGTCTGCATGGCTGTCGTCCCAGAAGGAAGCCTCTTCTAAAAATGATGCACAGGAAAGCCCGCAAACAGTTTGCTGAAGACAAGCAGATTAAGGACATGGATTACTGGAACCATGTCCTGTGGTCTGATGAGACCAAGATAAACTTATTTGGTCCAGATGGTGCCAAGCGTGTGTGGTGGCAACCAGATGAGGAGTACAAAGACTAGTGTGTCTTGCCTACAGTCAAGCATGGTGGTGGGAGTGTCATGGTCTGGGGCTGCATGAGTGCTTCCGTCACTGGGGAGCTACAGTTCATTGAGGGAACCATTAATGCCAACATGTACTGTGACATACTGAAACAGAGCATGATCCCCTCCCTTTGGAGACTGGGCCACAGGGCAGTATTCCAACATGATAAACACACCTCCAAGATGACCACTGCCTTGCTAAAGAAGCTGAGGGTAAAGGTGATGGACTGGCCAAGCATGACCTAAACCCTATTAAGCATCTGTAGGGCATCCTCAAATGGAAGTCGGAGGAGCGCAAGGTCTCTAACATCCACCAGCTCCATGATGTCGTCATGGAGAAATGGAGGAGGACTCCAGTGGCAACCTGTGAAGCTCTGGTGAACTCCATGCCCAAGAGGGTTAAGCCAGTGCTGGAAAATAATTGCGGCCACACAAAATATTGACACTTTGGGCCCATTTTGTATATTTTCACTTAGGGGTGTACTCGCTTTTTTCCCAGAGGTTTAGACATTAATGCAGCAGTCCCCAACCTTTTTGACACCGGGGACTGGCTAAGGCCGGGGGGGGGAGCAGTTTTTCGCAGGTGATTTGTTGGGGAAATGGTTGGTGTTGGCGCTTTAATCATCACAACACCATGGTTGATATGGTGTCAGGATGATTGAAGCACATAATTTGCATTATTACATTGTAATAAAAAAGAAATAGTTCAACTCACCATAATGCAGAATCAGTGGGAACCCTGAGTGTGTCACTTGCTACCATCGCCTACCACCAGATGTAGTTTGTCACTTGCCACCAGATGCGGATTGTCACTTGCCAGATGGGGGTTGTTACTTGCCAGATGGGGACTGTCACTTGCCATCAGATGCAGATTGTCACTTGCTGCCAGATGTTGACTGTCACTTGCCAGATGGGGATTATCACTTGCCAGATGGGGACTGTCACTTGCCAGATGTGGACTGTCACTTGCCAGATGGGGATTGTCACTTGCCAGGTGTGGACTGTCACTTGCCAGATGGGGATTATCACTTGCCATATGTGGGCTGTCACTTGCCATATGTGGACTGTCACTTGCCAGATGGAGACTGTCACTTGCCAGATGGGGATTATCACTTGCCAGATGAAGACTGTCACTTGCCAGATGTGGACTGTCACGTGCCAGATGGGGATTATCACTTGCCAGATGGGGACTGTCACTTGCCAGATGGGGATTATCACTTGCCAGATGAAGACTGTCACTTGCCATATGTGGACTGTCACTTGCCAGATGGGGATTTTCACTTGCCAGATGGGGACTGTCACTTGCCAGATGTGGGCTGTCACTTGCCAGATGTGGACTGTCATGTGCCAGATGCGGGTTGTCACTTGCCAGATGGGGATTGTCACTTGTCAGATGGAAACTGTCAGTTGCCAGATGTGGATTGTCACTTGTCAAGTGAGGGTGGAACATGCGGCGATGTGGGTCAGGCAGTGAGATATTTCCCACACCTGCCACACCTCAGTGTAGTGTTCACGCCGGCTGTTAGGACTGGATGGTGGCGGGGCAGGGCGGGCGGTGAGAGATGACATCATCTCTCTGCTCTCACACAACACCTCAGACAATGTTGTGTTCGCGGCCGGCTGTGTGAGAGGAACAGCTGTGATGCGGGGCAGGCCATCTCATCTCTCTGCTCGCCCACTCCTGCCGAACCTCTGAAAGTGCAGCCTTCACGGGCCGGCTGCAAACAGGCTACGGCCCGTCAGTGGGCCACGGCCTGGGGGTTGGAGACCCCTGCATTAATGGTTGTGTGTTATTTTGAGGGGACAGCAAATTTACACTGCTATACAAGCTGTACACTCACTACTTTACATTGTAGCAAAGTGTCATTTCTTCAGTGTTGTCACATGAAAAGATATAATAAAATATTTACAAAAGTGTGAGGGGTGTACTCACTTTTGTGAGATACTGTATATATATATTAAGATTTATGGGGGCGGCACAGTGGTGTAGTGGGTAACACTTTCACCTAGCAGTAAGAAGGGTTGCTGGTTTGAATCCCAACCATGATACTACCTGTCTGGAGTTCTCCCTGTGACTGTGTGGGTTTCCTCCGGGTACTCCGGTTTTCTCCCACACTCCAAATACATGCTGGTAGGTTCATTGGATCCTGTCTAAATTCTCCCTAGTATGTATGAATGTGAGTTAGGGACATTAGAGAGTAAGCTCCTTGAGGCTAGGGACTGATGTGAATGTACAATGTATATGTAAAGCGCTGTGTAAATTGACAGCGCTATATAAGATATAAGTACCTGAAATAAATAAATACATTTATTTATATATATATATATATATAGATGTATGCTGTATGTCTTTATATATATATATATATATATATATATATATATATATATATATATATATATATATAATTTTTATTTTGAAACCTTTGGCATTTAAAAAATGGGACTTAATGAAAGGGCCTACTCTTTTTCCATGTCTTACTTTGCATAGAAAAAAGAAGTCTTTCAAAGCAAATGTGCCTCTAATTCAGGCATTACAAGTGAATAACAAAGCTATACTGTCATTTTTTTCCCAGGCCTCCTGCTCCCATGTGTTGCTCATAAAAAGCGTCTGTGAAGCTGGAGTCTGAAAAGTCTATTTAAGTCACAGATAGTATGACCTCTAAGTCCTGTTCTTCAAACTAGGATGAACACTTCAGTTAAGAGAAATGTTGAGCATTTGGTTAGGCTAGACCTTTTGTTTGCTATGTTCACATGAATAACTTATAGCATGGCATCATGAACAGCAGAAGTGCCACTGTTGACATGACAACATTATAGACTGAATCTCGATCTGCCCTCCAGGATAAGATGGAATATTTACTCGTTTTACATTTCACCAAGTCCAGCTCTTCAATTTTTTATTAGTTGAACAGAAATTTCCACTACTTTACTCAACACACCTGACAGCACTGCAAGAGCTGAGACAAAAGAGGAGCACCTAAAGTAGTTAGCTTCTGTTGTTTGCATTTGGATAAAATGTATGCAGGATAAGAAAATGTAAAAATCCATCATGAATTCCGGATATATCGATTTATTATTGTGTAATAAAAGTCTATGCATGTAGGTGAACCATGAAGAAAGCCGTGTCACAAAAGAAATTGTATTATTACAGAAAGAAGAAAGGGTTAGAAAAAGTTGTGCTGAATCCATCATTTATTATTGTATATACCCTATATAATTATTATGGTATATGCATTGTGTGGTAAAGTACATTAATATTCAACAGAGAAAAATGTTTGTTAGCTGTTTAAGATGCATTTTAACTTTTTTCTTCATCTGTAAACATCAGATTCCCTTACAGTAAATAAATTACTAATTAGATTCACAGACAAGTATGAACTTTTAATAATTAACTGCATGCAAAGAGCCAGTCTGTGATCATTAATTATAGTCAATGTGTAAAAATGCACAAGTGTTTAAAGGAAAAATCTGGATTGGGGTCAATTTCGTTTCACTTTTTGTTTTAAATTGATGATAGTTAACATGCTTTATATATGTTTTTACTATATACTGTACATATGAGGTGTGTCTAAAAAGTTTGGTGAATGGTATCAGAAAACCAACAAAACAGAAGATACAAACGAATTACGTTTATTGGCCTTCAAAATAATCGGCATCCTTCACAACACACTTTTGGCAATGTTTGGTTTGGGGGGGCAAACAATCACCCCCCCTGCTCGCGATGTCTGCAGGTACTTACTCCATTGGCGGCTCGGGCCAGCGGCCAAATCGGGGATCCACGGGCACACCGCGGCAGGGATCGGTGGGCACATCGGGCAGGGGATCAGGCTGCGGCAGGCATCTGGCAGCATCTCCTGTGTCCTTTTCTCTTCTGAGATCATGGCGGCTTCCGTCGTGCATCTCCTCCCCTCCTCCTAGGTGTCCACTAAGAATCGGGAGATGGGAATCGGACCCGCGCTTCCTGATTGGCGGAGAGGCAATTCAGTGTTAGAAAAGCGAATATTAGTTTGCTTTTCTAACACACCTAGGTGGGCTCAGAGCGCAATGCTCTGCGCTCCACGTTCACCCTATTTTGAAGCCTATTAGAGCCTATGGCTGTAATCAGGTGCTTCAAAAAAACACCCCCGCCGCTGTAATTCATGCGCCCGGCATTCTGAAAGGGGCCGGACGCATGAATAGGAGGTGGCCGCGGAGGCTGTGGATAGATTCATGCTATGTTAATAGTATCTATTAACCATATAGGGGGTGGCGTGGATAGAGGGGGCGGCACCCGTGCACCTTAGTGGATGGCCCGCCCCTGCTCAGTCATTTCTTTCCCCTCGCCAAAGTGTTTGAACCAGTCGTAAACACATTTTATGCTCACGGCTTTCATCCTGTATACTTGCACCAACTTTTCAAGCGTCTCCGTCACCATTTTCCCCAATTTGTAGCAGAATTTGATGTTCACTCTTTGCTTCATTGCACTGTAACCCTACCTCTCACACTAACTAATTTTGACTGCCCACAGTGGGTTTACCCTGTCACATGTACTCCATGCTAGGTGGTGCTTCTCAATTTGTCTATGGATAGCCATGTGCATGCGTGCGCACCTGACCCATGTTGCTGTTGAGATATCGGACCATTCACCAAACTTTTTGGACACACCTCGTGTATGGAGTCTGTTTACACGGTGACAAGGGATTTAACCACCCACTTTCCTTTTCTTGATGTTCTTATGTGTATTGGGGTCATCACTGAGTAAACTTTGTGAATTCATAAAATTGCTTTGAATCAGGTCCAAAAGTACAGATTCAATATTATTTCTATAGTTTGCTAATAATAGGCTTTTTACAGCAAGAAAATAGAGATAGCTGGGAAATGTGTAAAAAAAAAAAAAAAAAATAGAAGAGATACACCTAGTGAATTAAAAAAATGATAATACAAAGTATTAATTTGTAATATTCCATATTTACCTGACTAAAAATAATATCATTGTCCTTACAATAATAAATAAACCCAAGAACAAAAATTGAATAATTGAATATGTTGCAGCTTACCTTTCCTTAGATGTAGGGGTTGAATTTGTTTTATGTTTTCATTGTTTTTTCTTCTATATTTTCATCTGTTAATCCTGCCAAGAACAAACTTCCAGTCCTAGGGTGACCACCATACTGTATCTGAGAGCAACAGCATTGTCCCCCCAGGAAGGGTGTGTGTTAGGACTATATAACACCATAGCTGGTGTTATATACTATAGACCAGCCCCCAAATTTTCACTCACCTACTCACATTTTGCGAGTGGAAAATGAAGGCTGGCGAGTGTAGGGCTGCCTCGGAGGGGGGGCGAGCACCGCCAGGAGGCGGGGTCGAATGGGAGCCGTTCTCCCAGCGATCGCCCAGGGGAAGAAAGAACCGGCCGGATCATCACAAAGTGGGAAACATCACTGTAACAGCTTTCAATTGAATTGCCAAGTGTTCCCCATGCTCCCTGTCACATACAGCCCCGCCTCCTGGCCCGGGTACTTTGATAGACAGAATGTCGGTCCAATGCCAGGACGTGTGATGTATATCAAAATACCCGGGCCAGGAGGCGGGGCTGTATGTGACGGCAAGCGCCATGAACACTCAGCAATTTAAATGAAAGCTGTTACAGCGATGTTCCCTGCTCTGTGATGATCCGGCCAGCAATCCTCTTCCTCTCCTCTTTCTTCCACTGCACAGGTGAAGTGGCATTGATGGACACAGGTGAGGCTGCATAGTTGGCACAGGTAAAGCAGCATTGATGGACACAGGTGAAACGGCATTGTTGGGCACAGGTGAGGCTGCATTGTTGGCACAGGTGAGGCTGCATCGTTGGCACAAGTGAGGCTGCATTGTTGGCACAGGTGAAGGGGCATTTATGGACACAGATGAGGCTGCATTGTTGGCACAGATGAAGTGGCATTGATAGACACAGGTGAGGCTGCATTGTTGGCACAGGTGAGGCTGCATTGTTGGGCACAGGTGAGGCTGCATTGTTGGGCACAGGTGAGGCTGTACTGATTGGCATTGATAAAATTGTTGTTAATATTTATTTTTTTAACTTAGTTCTGCATAAAACATTTAAGTGTCATTTCATGAGATAATTTATGGGGACATGTTTAAGGGCGGAATTGGGGGCAGGGCAACTGGTGGCGAGTAACCCTTAAGGCTTTGCTAGTAGCTCAGGACTTGAAATTTTGAGCCCTGCTATAGACTATATAACACCATACACTGGCAAATACATGTGTAATCTGCTTATGCATGTATTTGAAAATGTTTGCAGACTAAACCCCTGTTTTTAACACATAATGTTAGACAGGATAATTTGGTTGGTTACAGACTAATCGGTAAGTTGAGCTGGGACTTTTCTTTGGTTTTGTTTGACATGCGTTGCACTTCCACATGTTCCTTTTTGCAAAGGCCAGTTATAGGTATGGGCAGTGGCCATTTGTTTGTACTTTTGGAATACTGGTGAGGGGAAGCACTGCACACCTTTGCTGCTGTTGTACTATATGCTGGGTGTCCAATGCGCCCCTGTGCCTTTAAGGAGGGGTTGGCTCCCTCCAGGCTCAACTGCTCTCTGTCTATCCATTATAATACATGTACTACTACCATAGAGGCTCTCAAATCTAGAGTTAGGACTGCAGATAATACTGGGGTGCCGTGAAGTGGATCTGCAGCTTGTTAGACAAGATAATTTGGTTGGTTGCAGGCTGGTTGGTAAGTTGAACTGGGAATTTTCTTTGGTTTTGTATTACATGCGTCGCAATTCCATGTGCTCCATCCTGCAAAGGACAGTTGTAAGTGTGGCCAGTTATAAGTGTGGACAGTAGCCATTTGTTTGTACTGGAGGTGTTTTGTTCCTAGCAGAGATAGCTGAGAACAATGCAAATTGATTGTCTGCAGAAAAAGAGAGCACAGGAAGTTATCAGCCCACAAGATTTCTGGCTGGAGGAAAATTATATTTTGCATTTGTTGAATGGATATGATAAAATGTTTTCAAATGTATATTTAAAGTAGAACTATAGGCATTTTTTTTTTCATTTTGGATAGAGCAAGGGAGGATTATGACCCATGTCAGAATTTTTTGGTTAGGTGTCCGATTTGTCTGACGCAATATCGCAGTCCCGCTATAAGTTGCTGATTGCCTCCATTACTATTAAAAAATATAAATAAATAAAAATATAACATAGTTTGTAGCTGCTATAACTTTTGCGCAAACCAATCAATATACATATATTGGGACTTTTTTTACCAAATATATGTAGCAGGATACATATTGGCCTAAATTGATGAAGAAATTAGATTTTTTTTTTTACATTTTTTTATTAGGAATGTTTTATATCAGAAAAAAAAATATTGTTTCTTTTTTCAAAATTGTCGGTCTTATTTTGTTTATAGTGTAAAAAATAGGGTGATCAAATATCACCAAAAGAAAGCTCTGAAGGTCGCACGCCCACACAGTTGTCAGTTAAAGTAACGCAGTGCCGTATTGCAAAAAATGGCCTGGTTATGAAGGGGGTTAAATCTTCCGGAGCTGAAGTGGTTAAGGGACTTCCTTAGGGACCCCTAGGTCACCAGAACTAGTGTCCTCATTTGGAGATTTCCTCTCTATTACTTTTCTGGGGACAACCCAAAATTTGGGATTTTTCTTTTAATTTATTGGGGACACAGACAGCAATAAAAACGGACACACGTTCTAATCATTCTTCACTCTATCCAAAAATAAACAAAAAAGTTTTGCCTTTAGTTATAAAGAGTTATGAGAGGGCAAATAAGAGAAACTTATTGTTAGAGTGTACACGTACCTACACTTTAAGAACTAGGGTCAACCTTACTGTATTGGGACTAGGGATGAGCCGATCACCCCCCGGTTCGGTTCGCAGTAGAACATGCGAACAGGCAAAGAATTTGTTTGAACACCCAAACTCCGTTAAAGTCTATGCGACACGAACGTGGAAAATCAAAAGTGCTAATTTTAAAGGCTAATATGCAAGTTATGCCGCGTACACACGACCGGTTTTGCCGTCGGAATAAACTCTGAAGTTTTCTCCGACGGAACTCCATTCAAGCGGTCTTGCCTACACACGGTCAAACCAAAGTCTGACCAAAGTCCAACCGTCCAGAAAGCAGTGACGTACAGCACGTACGACGGGACTAGAAAAAGGTTCAATAGCCAGTAGCCAATAGCTTCCGTCTCGTACTTGCTTCAGAACAAGCGTCATTTTTGGTCCGTCGGAACAGCAGTTTTCCCGACAGGAATTGGTTCCGTCGGAAATATTTAGAACATGTTCTATTTCTAGGTCCATCAGAATTTTCGAAAAAAAAAGTCTGATGAGGCACACACACGATCGGAATAGACGATGAAAAACTTCCGTCTGACTTTTTCTGTCGGCCATTCCGCTCGTGTTTACGCGGCTTTCTTGTCATAAAAAGTGTTTGGAGACTGGGTCCTGCCCCAGGGGACATGTATCAATGCAAAAAAAAGTTTTAAAAACGTCTGTTTTTTCGGGAACAGTGATTTTAATAATGCTTAAGTGAAACAATAAAAGTGAAATATTCCTTTAAATTTCGTACCTGGGGGGTGTCTATAGTATGCCTGTAAATTGGTAAATTTTTCCCGTGTTTAGAACAGTCCCTGCACAAAATTACATTTCTAAAGGAAAAAAAGTAATTTAAAAGTAATAGCAGCTATAGTGAATTGTTGGGTCTCAGCAATACAGATAAAAGTCATTCAAAAAAATGTCATGGGATCCCTCCAGTCCTTACCAGGCCCTTTGGGTCTGGTATGAATATTAATGGGAACCCCTCACCAAAATTTAAAAAAAAAGTTGCATGGGGGCCCCCCAAATTCCATACCAGGCCCTTCAGGTCTGGTATGGATATTAAGGGGAACCCTGCTCCAAGTTTTTTTTAAAAAAATGGCGTAGGGGTACCCCTCAAAATCCATACCAGACCCTTCAGGTCTGGTATGGATTTTAAGGGGAACCCGCGCCAAAATTTAAAAAAAAATGGCGTGGGGGTCCTCCCCAAAAATCCATACCAGACCCTTATCCGAGCATGCAACCTGGCAGGCCGCAGGAAAAGAGGGGGGATGAGAGAGCACCCCCCTCCTGAACCATACCAGGCCACATGCCCTCAACATGAGGAGGGTGCTTTGGGGTAGACCCCCAAAGCACCTTGTCCCCATGTTGATGGAGACACGGGCTTCATCCCCACAAACCTTGCCCGGTGGTTGTGGGGGTCTGTGGGCGGGGGGCTTATTGGAATCTGGAAGCCCCCTTTAGCAAGGGGACCCCCAGATCCTGGCCCCCCCTTCTGTTTGAAATGGTAACGGGTACATTGTACCCATACCATTTCACAAAAAAGTGTAACAATTTTAAAAAAACCACAAGACACACCTTGGGACAAGTCCTTTATTAACTCCATTCATCTTCTTCTCTCGCTCCGCAGACGGACCGAAAAATAAAGAAAAAAACCTGCAGGCCACCACCAATCTGCCTCCATGGGAGGCACCCGCCGTATGACGCGTCTTCGCAGGTGACAGTTCTTTTATAACAGAGGGCAGGGTCACACGGTAACATACCCGGGTGACCCCGCCCTCCTCTGATGCACGGGGACTTCCCAATGGCTTCCCCATGGTGTCAGAGGGGGGCTAGGCCACCCGTTTACATAACTGGCCGGGTGGCCCCGCCCCCCTCTGGCGCCCTGGGAAACACTTTTTTATTACAATACCATGCATATAAGCCTTTAAAATTAGCACTTTTGATTTCTCCCATAGACTTTTAAAGGGTGTTCACTGGCGTTCCAATTTGCCATGAACACCCCAAATTGTTCGCTATTCGGTGAACAGGCGAACACCCGATGTTCGAGTTGAACTTACATCCCTAATTGGGACAACAGAAACAAAACAGGTTTACGGAAACATTCCCTTCTTCTCATCGCCATAACATAAAGGGGTGTATTTCAGTAGTCCTTAGAACAATGTATCTGATAACAACCAGCACAGGCAGAGAGCATAGGACATTACCAGCTTACAAGACTTTTGGCAAGATCAACAGGTTCTTATTGTATGTATCAAACAGATGTAACAAAAGCTTAAAATGACATATTTAACAGACCTGAAGAAAGTAAATAAGGGAATTTCATTGTTAGGGTTTACATACACTGGAAAAAAAAAGAATCACACTGATAAATTTAGCTGTGATTAATCACAATTTCATACAAGTCACAGTTATTGATTGGAATAGTGACAATTTAAGATTCCCAATAAGGACGCACAGAAATTAAGTGTAGCAATCCTCGTAAAGCAAATGCTACCTTTAAATAGTATCCATCAATTTATAGCAGTCACAATTATCAATCATAAAAAAAAATGTGGATTGGCTATGGGTTTCTGCCCCTTTTGCTTTGTTCTTTGTCTTACGTACAGTACGATAAATATATACCTTTCTATCCGTAAAAGGCTGTGGAAAATATTCTGTTACTCTCAGAGAACACAGGCCTCTATGTGAAGCTGCAGATGTTGAGCAGACATGTAATGTGTTATTACTGCGGTTTTCAAAAGTCTATAGGAGAACAGCATGTGCAATATTATATCTGGCCACTTTATGGGAAAGAAAGTACTAAAGAAATATGAAGACAAAAATTCCCAACCTCTTCTGATGATCATGCTTTCCTGGTTGCAATGTTACTGCAAAGTATAGGCCAGGAGCTCAGGCGCAGCATAAGCATAGGGCCTACATGATGCGGTTTTTACAGAAAGGCTATAGTAAGGTGGGGTTTGAAAAATAAGGTCAGTTAATAGAAGGGATAATAATTAGGGAGGGATAATTATCAGCATTACCCCATTGGAGGATATTAGGGTGGGGCAGGGTGTGAACAGGGTGGTCCTAAGGGGTTGCTAGGTGGGAGGCGATCTTCTAGTATCATTTGGACTTTAGGACAGCAACCAACAAGATTCTCCTGCCCTCCCACCCCATTGTGATAGGTAGGCAGTGGTATGTTTTTAGTTCTGTTCTGTTATGCCCTGTACACACGGTCTGACTTTCCGATGGAATATGTGCGATCGGAGCTTGTTGTCGGAAATTCCGACCATGTGCGGGCTCCATCAGACTTTTTCCATCGGAATTTCCGACACACAAAGTTTGAGAGCATGATATAAAATTTTCCGACAACAAAATCAGATCCTTTAAATTCCGATCGTGTGCAGACAAATCCAACGGACAAAGTAGCACGCATGCTCAGAATAAATTAAGAGACGAAAGCTATTGGCTATTGCCTCGTTTATAGTCCCGACGTACGTGTTTTACGTCACCGCGTTTGGAACGATCGGATTTTCCGACAACTTTGTGCGACCTTGTGTGTGCAAAACAAGTTTGAGCCAACATCCGTCGGAAAAAATCCATGGATTTTGTTGTCGGAATGTCCGATCAATGTCTGACCGCGTGTACAGGGCATTAGTGTCATTATGGTCGTCATTGCATGGTGTCATAGCAGCAGGCAGAGGTCGTAGGGTTTTTAAAGGCGGGGATGGTTAAGTTCTTTGGAGAACGATGGGTTGGGCCCATCTCTGGTATGGGTGTACCTGCTCTAATAAGGGCGTAAGTAATAGTTGGCTGTATCGGCTGGTGAATTTGCCAAACAATTGTCCCCGAGCTGGCGTAAGTTACGGCTGGGGGCCATGGAAAGGCAAGGTGGTGCCAGATACAGCTAGTTGATCAGTCAAGGGTGCCTTCAAAAATCCTATGCAGTTACATTCAGTCAGATAGGTTATGGTATGTTTTTCTGTTTACTACCGTTTTTTATTATGTAATAAAGTGTTTTGGTGGGTTTACTGTAATAAAGGGATGCTATGGCCATTTAAACCTAAAGAAGTTGTCTGGCTTTAATTATTTAAATAAGGTAAGCTGGTATTTGGGTAAGTGGTATAACAGCCGGTACTTGGGCAATACCCCAGGCATAGCTTTGGTACTTTTTATGGGTCACTGAAACTTGAACAAGAAGGTATACCTGGAGTTCTTACTTTTCTAATCTGCTTACTTGTTCTGTGTTGAAAACTATTAGACAGTAACAGCCAACCAAATTTTTAGGAAGAGTTCAGCTTCGACAGCCTACATGTGCACAGCAGCTGCAACTTTGCTGAGAATCATATAGCTTCTATAGAGCAATTATAAACTCTATTTGCTCTAGGTTTATAGCAAAATCTTTTCGGAACTCCAGGAAATGAAATTCCACTGTATGAGGGCAGTTGTAAGCTGGATTGTTGATGGGGAGCTTATTTGATGCTTAGATTTTTTAGTATATTAGTCATTAATCCCATGTATACTTTTTTCTGTTATTTTTGATTATTTCAGACTTCCCCTACATTCACATCTAAGTGTTTTTTAGTGCCTTTTGCAGTTTTCAGAAATGCACTCCAGTCCATTTAACATGGTTTCCTATGGTACTAGTTCACATCTATATGTTTTACGGCCGGTGCATTTTTGATAAGGGGCGGGGACTTTTTTTCGACGATTTGCGGCTAATAGACTTTAATGGAGCTGCACAGGAAACGCAAGTGCTGCACTTTTGATTCGATTTTTGATGTGTTTTGCATTTTGCGGTTCTCATTTTACCACTGTATATAACTGGTTGCTAAGCAGGGGGCAGCGAAGCCGGCCACCACGTCCTTAACAACTGATAGGTCATCAGCTGTCAGCGAGGTTCCCCGCTAAATGCTGAATGTAAAAAAAAAATTGCCGGCAAAAAAATTCGCAAAAAAAATGGCGTAGGTTACCCCCTAGTTCCATACCAGGCCCTTCAGGTCTAGTATGGATTCGAAGGGGACTCCCACGCCAAAATGTAAAAAAAAAAAAAAAAAAGGCGTGCCCCCCCCAAAATTCATTACAGACCCTTATCTGAGCATGCCGCCTGGGATGTCAGGAAAGGGAGGGGACGACCGAGTGCCCTCCTTCCTGAACCATACCAGGCTGCATGCCCTCAACATGAGGGGGTGGGTGCTTTGGGGCAGGGGGGCTCTGCGCCCACCACCCCAAAGCACCTTGCCCCCATTTTAATATATAGCCATAGGGCATGGCCATCCGATGACATCACCTGGAGAGCAAGGGGCGGGCTCTCCAGGTGATGTCATCAGATGGCCACGCCCCATGGATATATAAGAGTCAGCAGAGAGCGGGCGACCACAAAACAGATGAAGATATCAACAGTACAAGAGCAGCTTTTTCAATTTTTTTTAGCGGGGAACCGGTAGTGAGGAAGAAGACAGCAGTGGGAAGAGATGGCAGTGGGAAGAGACAGCTCAAGGAGAAGACAGCGAGAAGAGATGGCAGGAAGGAGAAGATAGCGGGAAGAGACAGTGGGAAAGAGAAGACAATGTGAAGAGATGGCTAGAGAAGACAGAGCCATTAATAAAGGAATTGTCAAAAAAAGGGCTCTTGTGTTTTTATTACATTTCACTGCTTTTTTGGTGAATGGGTAGGAGGTATGATGTACCCAATACCTATTCACATGGGAGGGCCGGGATCTGGGGGCCCCCTTCTTAAAGAGGGGCTTCCAGATTCCGATAAGCCTCCCTGCCCATAGACCCCGACAACCACCAGCTAGGGTTGTCGGGAAGAGGCCCTTGTCCTCATCAACATGGGGGCAAGGTGCTTTGGGGTGGGGGGTGGGGGGTGCAGAGCCCCCCTGCCCCAAAACACCCACTCTCCCATGTTGAGGGCATGCGGCCTGGTATGGTTCAGGAGGGGGGTGCTCTCTCATCCCCTCACTTTCCTGACATCCCAGGCAAAATGCTCTGATAAGGGTCTGGTATGAATTTGGGGGGCTCCACGCCATCTTTTTTTTTTACATTTTGGCGTGGGAGTCCCCTCCGAATCCATACTAGACCTGAATAGCCTGGTATGGACCTGGGAGGACCCCACGCCGTTTTTTTTGCAAATTTTTTTGCCAGCAAATTTATTTATTCTTTAAATTCAGCTTTCAGAGGGGAATCCCACTGACAGCTGATGACTCATCGGTTGCTGAGGACACGGCGGCCCCCTCCTTAGCAACCAGCTATATACAGTGTGTTTTATAGTGCGTTTAAAGAGAAAAAAACGTAGAATGCGAAATGCATGCATGAAAACTGCATGCAACTAACGCATAAAAAATGCTGCTTTAAAAATGCAAAATCCACTGAAAAATGCATCTGAAAAACACATCAGAACAAAATATTACCAAGTCTGCCGGAAAGTCCGCTCGTGTGTACGCGGCATTAGGAAGCAATAGGGAAAACTATAAAGAGTTGACAGTGATTCACCACTATATTTATAATTATTTTTTGTTCTTTTAATGCCATTTACCAAGCTAGAGAGTTATTTTATTTAGTTATACATTAACAGAACAGAATGTTAACTTTTATATTTAGTGGAAATAGCACTGAGCACTAAAAATAAATGTTGCAGTTTGCTTAAATGCCTTGTTTTCTATGGCAACCAAAATTACTACTATTATTAAAAAAATTATAAAGTTCCATATGCCACCTGCTCAGTTTACAAATGGAAGCCTAATGGTGTGAATTATCATAAATCTAATAACAGAAGATTTTGAATGTTTTTTTCATCATGTGTACAATGAAAAGAACATCACGGTTGGTCATCAAAACTTCTAAAGCTCTTGTGTGCCAAAGTATATATGGAAGCACTAAGTAGAAAAGAAGATCTGAGGTGTGGCAACAAGCATGAACCACAGGGGAAGGATTTTGGTCTGAAGAAAGCTGACTGTCTGACAAGAGGAATGGAAGCAAGGGTGAAGGGTGGTGCAGAAGTGAGCACATGTAGAAAGGTTGGGTCTTCTATGGTTTATTCTTTTTCACAGAAACATAAGAAGTATATATGAGAATATTTGCTTTTTCAATTTATTTTTAAAATATCAATTTAAATGAAATCACCTTGATAAAAAAAAATCCTATTAGTGTGTTTTAAAAGTTGAATAGTTGTACATATGTGAAAAAAGATATGAAAAAAGGATAATTTTGTTCACCCACGTATTAGTTAAATATAATTAGGGGAATGGCAATAATTTTAAGTCAATTTTACTTTAGTTTTAATTACTCAAGAGGGAAACATTTGTACTACAATGGGGAAAGTTAAAAACCTGAGTCAGAAATGAATTGCTGTATGATTCCATATGTGGAAACTTTTCCCTCATTTCCTGTCCACATAAAAGGTTTAAGACAGAACAGAAGAACATAACAGAATTTCCCCTAAGGACACAAAGACAACAATTACAAAATGACAGCAAAATCACTTCAACCGTAACACAGCTAGCATTTAAAATTTGGCAAAGTTCTAACCCTTTCTCACTCTCTCCAAAACTGGAGTTCATCTTTAATATTTTACTAACAAAATATATACTCAATGTAACCTTTAAAAGTAAAAAATGTAAGTTTTACATGTAGTCTAATTTATTAGACACACTCTTGCTACTTAGTGGCTGCCTTTTTCAATATGTTATAAACTAGTGTCCAAAACGCCTGTACTTGCAGATATCTCAGCGTCTTGAAAATAAACATATAAAATAACTGCAAAACAAAAAAAGCTTGCAGCGCTCCAAGAACCAATCAAAAAAGTCCACATAAATAATCAGTAATTCATAAGTGTTTCAAGAATATTACTTTAATTTTATGGTAACCTATATATATTTTCAAACACTAGATACTAATGACCTTATCATAGAGGAACTATATTTAAAGAGGATATGCAGTCTGCTCACATCATTTGTAATAAAAACATCTTTCCCATTCTGAAGTTTCCCTCCAATCACTTTGCATATTTTTTATATATACTGGGATTCTGTACTTGCCAAATATGCTACAGAAATCTCCCTCCACTGAGTCTAGCTGCATCCATTTTAACTGTGGGCAGCTGAAGCTGTTGCCTGTTCACTTCCTGGATTAACACAGAGGCACATGAGAGTGAGAGAGAGAGCTGTGCATGATGTCATAAGCCTAGGCTTTTTACCAGACAAGAAACAGGAAGTGGGCTGTATAAATTATTTACTCAAAACATTTATTGAAAAAAACAAAAAAACTTTTACTATCCAAAGTTAAAACAACAAGGGCAGAAGATTTAATAGATGGAAAGTAGAAAAAATGACTGAAGTTCCGCTTTAGGCATTTGTGCTGTTCACTTGGTTGAGACAGTCTCTTTGAAGATGTTTTTAATGATTAAGACTCTTCAAACACTTATGAATTACTGATTATTTATGTGGACTCTTTTGATTGGTTCTTGGTGCGCTGCAAGCTTTTTTTGTTTTGAAGTTTTGTGAGGATTGTATATTCCCTTTTTTGCCAGCAGCTTCCGCTTTTAGTTTTGATTTTGGGTGTAGCACTGACTTTTATATATTTATTTATATAAAATAACCGCCCAAGCTAGCCCAATACACCGGAGCATGAGAAGGAGATGGCATAGCAAGGAATCACGCGATAAAAGACTGCAGGCCCAACTAGAAGTATTACGGGAATCCTGTTGAATATGACATTCACTAGATTAAAAAACATGGATTAAAGACATGAGTGTATATTATAAGTGTATACTGAATGTATATTATAAACATTACATAAAAAAGGCATTAGCACAGTGACATTATTTCCTGATTAATAATAGCCTTCAGTGATTAATTTTAATTACTGTCTGTAATTTTTCTTCAAACATATGGGCCCTTTCACAGAAATATTTTGCTGTGTAACATCTTGATGAAGATAGAAAAAGTAATGGCATATATTTTTAGCTCATAAAACCATGTAATTAATAATGTTAAAGGGGTTGTAAAGGTAATTTTTTTATTGTTTAAAAATAACAAACATGTTATACTTACCTTCACTGTGCAGCTCGTTCTGCACAGAGTGGCCCCGAACCTGCTTTTCTGGGGTCCCTCGGCGGCTGTTTCAGCTCCTCCCCGCAAGAACTATCCACCTTAATGCGAGCTCCCTCGCATGGTGGTTAGTTCTTGCGGGCGCGCTCCCGTGATACAGCCGGCGGCTCACTGTATCACTCGGCCCCGCCCCCCGGCGCGCCGCGTCATCGGATGTGATTGACAGCAGCGCGAGCCAATGGCTGCGCTGCTTTCAATCCATCCACTGCAGCCAATCGGCGACCAGGCTGAGCTGCAATAGAGATGACGGGAACGAGCAGCGGAGATTCGAAGTGTCAGGTAAGTAAAACGGGGGGGCTGGGGGCGGCGGTATTGTCAAAAGTTTTTTCACCTTAATGCATATAATGCATTAAGGTGAAAAAATTTTTACCTTTACAACCCCTTTAATATTTATGACTAAAGATGAGCAAGGAATTACTGCATCTGCCTGGGTTTGATTCACGGGGGGGGGGGGGCTTTAAACTGTGTGTGTGTGTGTGTGTGGTGTTATGGAACAGTATGCTGTTCAGGGACAGTGTCACTGTATTCATTTTTTTACTTTTACTGTACATTTAGCTTGGCCATCAAGATTACCATCAAATTTAACTGAACTTGGGCAGTTCTGCAAGAATGGGCTAATATTGGAAAGTCTAGTTGTGTCAAATTAATAGAGACAAATCCCAACAGACTAAAGGCTGTAATTAAAACAAAAGGTGGTTCAACAAAATACTGGCACAAGGGGGTGATCCTTTTTCCAACTCAGTGATTCAACTCAGTGTGTTCGATATTTTTTTTTCTGACATGGTAGTGTTATATCTTTCATTTGGATGTTATAAGTTGCACTAGTAAATACAGCTGGATAAAACAAAAATGGTGTCTGTCTTCATTTCAGAAAATGTGATTCTTTTAAAGGGGGTGATTATTTTCTATACCCACTGTACATCAAGCAGCAGCATCCCAATATGATTCATTTCAACTTGAAAACAAATCTTTTAAGGTAGCTTTGGCTGCAATGCCTGATTTTTTTTTAAAGTTGTAAGACCTTGAGACACTTTAGGGGCAAGGAGACCAACAGTATGCTTATTGTGCCACAGTAAAAAGTAGGTGTGGTTAAACTATGCTGAATATTTGTTGGTTAGTGAGAGGCAAAAATGACAAGGTGTCAGTGGGAAGAAAAAAACGCAAAGATCTTGGTGGTCAGTGGAAGGAGAAAATTACCATGGTCAATCTCAAAAGATTCCACATTATCAAGAGCCCTCGTTGAGCAATGCTTGGGAAGGGAGGAGGAGTGAGGTCAATCCACTTACTGCCAATGCCTTGAGAGGGGTAATTCTCCTTTCCACTGATGAAGATGCTTGAAGGGACCAGGGCATTGCCATAACGCAGAACAAATATATCCCATCTCTATCAAAAAACACCACCTCAAAAATCCACACAGCACAACTCTCTCTTCCATGCACACCCTCTCCCCAATAAAAATATCAGTGAAGAGCTGTCCATTGCCATTATGAAACTCTTTAGGCAACTAACAAATTTCCATCATATTTTCATGTTCTGTATTTTTAAAAGACATCTTAATTTTTTACATAGAAATTGAGAAGCTGTTTTTCCCACAGACAACAAAGACCTCAGATACTGAGCGGTATATGGCACACAGTGTGGGTAAGTTACAGATTGCCTCTTGGTTTTATCAAGTAACATATCCAAGCACAAGGATTTTGTTAAAATCCCGGGACAGTTCCACACAATCCAGGATGGTTGAGAGCACGGTAATAGGCTTGAACTGACTGGCAGAAGCAGACCCTGTCAGCCTTGTTTGCAAGACTATGGCAGGGACTGTCTTATAAAAATAAAGAAATAATCAAAATTAAAAAATAAAAGAAAATGATACTAATGTTAAAAAAAGAAAAAAGAAAAAAACTTAAAACATAAGAAAACTGTGGTGGCAGGAGGGAACTTCTTCTTCTATCCCTTCTTTAATAAGATCAAATCTGTTTTACAGATCAGAAGCAAAACATATCTGCTATGTGTGGTTCTTTTTAATATGTGGTCTCTCCTTCCTTGTACAGCCTGCTTTGTACCAGGACTGTAAGGTATAGGCATTGCCAGAGCAGAGAATGACTGGTGGGTATACAGAAATAAAGATAGTTAACCCAGTCACATAGTGTTATGGCATGTACATAGTAACATAACATAAACCAGTATCCTGATTATACCATTTATTGGATATAGCAATCATATAGTAACAAAAATAACATAGGTAACATGAATAGTACATGACATTAACAACATGATAAAAAGAGAGGGCGGCCACCAGATATACATTTCTGTGTTCACGCATTTATAATAGGTTCATAAAATAATTGGTAAAGGCCAGTATAGAACAGTAAAATCATAAACATGTAGTAGAATATCACTCTTGGATAAAATTGGTATTAAGGGCATCTCTAGAGCTCGACGCGTTTCATGGATACCTCCAATCTTCAGGAGCAGATGCAATAATCTATAAACATAACATAAGGTAAGTTGGTAAAACTGGCCGATTAAACAAAAGGGAAATTGCCACATAAAGGGGCTAGAGAGGCAGGGAGAGCAGAAATATTGATGAATGGTAACGATGTTATGGATATGACACCCATAGACAACTTACAATTGAGCTGTGATGGCATGCGACGGCGCAATGGGCCCGGACCCGCTGGGGAACAATCATCCTCCCAGGAGCTGAGGCGGCACAACCCATGGACAAGAGTGAA
The DNA here is from genome assembly GCF_042186555.1 of Aquarana catesbeiana. Classification (NCBI taxonomy): domain Eukaryota; kingdom Metazoa; phylum Chordata; class Amphibia; order Anura; family Ranidae; genus Aquarana; species Aquarana catesbeiana. The sequence goes on from NC_133326.1 coordinate 286,279,249, forward strand.
GAAATAACGTGTGGGAGGGAGATAACTGAGGGGTGGCAACCCAATTACCTAGAAGGTGAAGAGTGTAAGCATAAAAATAAAATAAAAATAAAAATAGTAAAAGAAAGTAAAAACAAGAAAGGGGTAGTGCTGATGTATGTTGGAAAATAGGTGATAAAAGGTGAGGAAGATCACATCATAATCCATGATAATATACCAGTAGTAACTATAGTATAGGTATTGTAACAAAGGTGGGGTGATCTCCTGGTAGACCTAAGTGATAAAATGTCAGATGGTGCTCCGTATTAGTGCAGTAGTAATAAAAAATGCACTAGCTACTTATCCAATTACCGAAAAATGTAAAAGTGTAAATGGGGATTGTATAAAAGGGTGATTACCTGAATATAGCAAGAGTACCCGTGTGGCCTGACTGGTGCTGCTGTAGCGGTGAACACCGCTCAACAAAGATCCAACTATTCCACACGGGGTGGAGTGTAAATATAGTCCCAGGTGTCCAATGGGTGTCGGCGCCAAAATTCCCCCATCAAGAGCCGCCAAGATTGAAACAGCGGCGCGCGGCGTCATGACGTCATCTCGACGTCACACGCGGGCCCTGAATGTGTGGCGTCGATGCGCAGTGAGGACATCCATCCGATCGCCCGCGTCAATTAAGGCGGAGGGGGAAGGGGAGGGTCCCAAGTGCACATCGCAGCTCCCGGGAAGGAAAACCCCCAAAGTGGTGCCCAACGACCCAGTCCACCATCACACACAACCATAGACATCAAGAAGGAGTGTATCTATCTGGGAACATAGCAGAGTAAATAAATAAAGTCTCTCTCCAAACCCCTCAAGAATACAAATTATTGGCCAGAAAACACAAGAGAGATATATAGTATTAATTGTAATAAATAAGCTAGTAATGGACAATACCAAGAATTGGAAATATAATTAGTAGTCGGGAACGCAGGCTTCCATCCCTAATATATGTATATAGAGAGGGAGGAATTTGGGACTTTATATGAGGCCAGGGCATCCGCCGTAGGTAGCCTCCATCCCTAATTGAATTAACGAAGAAAGGGAATTGGGACTTTATATGAAGCATGCGGCTGAATTGAACAACATGAGCAGAGAATGACTGGTGGGTATACAGAAATAAAGATAGTTAACCCAGTCACATAGTGTTATGGCATGTACGTAGTAACTTAACATAAACCAGTATCCTGATTATACCATTTATTGGATATAGCAATCATATAGTAATGTTATGTTATGTTTATAGATTATTGCATCTGCTCCTGAAGATTGGAGTATCCATGAAACGCGTCGAGCTCTAGAGATGCCCTTAATACCAATTTTATCCAAGAGTGATATTCTACTACATGTTTATGATTTTACTGTTCTATACTGGCCTTTACCAATTATTTTATGAACCTATTATAAATGCGTGAACACAGAAATGTATATCTGGTGGCCGCCCTCTCTTCTTATCATGTTGTTAATGTCATGTACTATTCATGTTACCTATGTTATTTTTGTTACTATATGATTACTATATCCAATAAATGGTATAATCAGGATACTGGTTTATGTTATGTTACTATGTACATGCCATAACACTATGTGACTGGGTTAACTATCTTTATTTCTGTATACCCACCAGTCATTCTCTGCTCATGTTGTTCAATTCGGCCGCATGCTTCATATAAAGTCCCAATTCCCTTTCTTCGTTAATTTTGTTTTCCACCTTCCCTGACCTTTTGCCTGTTCCTGTTTCTGATATTGCCTGTCGACTGTGTGCCCTGCTCTGGTTCTATATCTGATCTACTGACATCTGCACAGGTGTGTCTGAGGGGTGCAACCTGGTACACCCACCAGGAAAGTCCATCACATCTTGTGGGATGCTCTGGTGAAGATCTGGTGTGTGTGCTTAGACAATGTGTCTCGGCCTTTTAATGGACTCACACCCTCTTCAACGTGCAAATAGCACAGAGGGTCTATCTATTTTTCTGTAAGAATCTGGTTCTCTTTTCATTTCAAAAACAGACTTGTAACTTATTCTTATTTATTTTTAGCTGCAAGTATTGAACTATGGACATTTTCAAAGCATTCATCTGGCTTTTCCATGCTGCTGCCTTCTTGCAGTTTCCACCTCATCTGATCTGAAAATTAAAAAGCTGTTTTACTTCAGAGAACCACATGCAGATAACACCAAGAGAACTAATTGTTAAGTAAAAGCACCAACACAATGTACACAATATCCAGTCTATGGTATCTGATGTCTTGATCCAGATTGCCTCTCTGATTTGTGCAGCAGAAAGATTTCGGAAAGCCTGTGGCTGTGGGGATAATGCTTAACTTGTTTCTGCTTCTCCTTTCCCCTGGCTATACAATTTCCTCCTTCCATTTTCTGCTGTCCTCCCTTCCCCCTGCATTGTAAAAAGGTGGACAGACTTTTTTATTTTTGGCCAGCACTCAGAACCTTCTCCTACTGTGGTGGAATTAGCAGAAAAGAAGGAGAAGAAAAGGGGTACATTAGTAGTCCTCCCAAAAAAATTGGAAGAGAAAAAGAGGAGAAAAAGAGGAGGAAAATTACACATTAGCAGTCCAAAAAAAAGTATTTACTGTTGAGGAGGAGGAGGAAAAAGGAGCATTAGCAGTTCACAAAATAAAGTTGCTGCTATATGCCCTTAAAAGGAGGATGAACAAAAAAATGCATCATTAGGACTCTGAAAGAAAGTAGCTGCTTTATACCCTTCAGAAAGAGGAGGAAAAAAATTGCATGTTAGCAGCACTATAAAAGAAAGTGGCTGTTGTGGGCCCTTGAGGTGAAAGATGACTTGTCTCATTTCAATGCTGCTTCCACTGAGCTCTTTGGTGTAAAGCCATGTGTTTACTCTTGCATGAGGTATCTATATGGCTGTTAAACTGAAAAACAAGTGGAGATCAGGGCTACACAGCCTCCCCTAAAAGAATCCAGTTTTACAGAGATACGCCCCTGCATGCATGTCTCTGTGATAAGACTACTGTCTTCTGACTTACACAGCAGCACTTCACATTGGCTACAATATTTTTAATGAGGGGGGATTCATTCACTGTGCAATGAATGAAGGAAAATATAGTCCCAAGGAAGATTGATAATGATGGGAGCGTGCACTCCCTGGCCAAAACTTCAGGGAAGCAGCATTGAGGCAGTGAGTGAATGTAGCTTAAAAATGCTCAAAAATTCATCTATTCTGGACTCCACCATAAGTAAACATTTACTGCAATGTGCTGATTTAACCTATACTACTAAATTCTTAATTGTTGGACTTCACTATGGGTTTGACAAATGCCGCACAAACCTAACCCAGACATATTTGTTCAGCCCTTTGAGGGAACTGATCAGCAACATTTCAAAATTCAAACATGATCCAGCTGATTTACCTTTACTGTGTATGCTTGAATATCTGCTGATTTGCCTAATAGTCCATAAAATGGGGTTTACCATTTTTTAACCCCAGGTTACTGTAAAGCAAAAATATGTTTTTATTAATTTTCATTAAGGTGTTAAATATGGCCTTCTTTCAAAATAGTTTTTTTTTTGCACTAGCCCTTTACTAAATTTGTAAGGGGTCCAAAGGAGGCCCCTTTATGATTGCATTATGGCATCGGGTGGCTAATCATAAGGGTAGGGCAAATTGCACATATATCTCCCAAACTTAACCGTGCATTTTATAATCCTATTCATAGGCACTTAACCCTTGAATGCTGGAAACACCATTGACATATGAGATGGAGCCAGTATAGCAGCAGGCCCCACATTCTCTCATCCTCTTACTATAAAACACAGTCTTTGTGCCTGTTGCTGATAGCTAAAGGGAGACAAGCAGTCTTTCAAAAAAAAAAAAAAAAGAAAGAAACTTCAAAGAGAGGTTAAAGAGAAAAATGCCAAATTAGCATATCCGAACCCAGGAAATAGGACCATGGGAGCAGATTTTGCAAACTGTTGGTGGAATGAACTCCCTTATCTCTACTTATAGTAAACCAGAGAAAAAAAGAGAAAATAAGGCATATTTACCTAAAGTGAAATGCTCACACAGAACTAGTATGTGAGTACTGTAATCATGCTCGGTCTTCACAATGCTTGGGTTATATAGAGCACTTGACAAAGGATAGTAATTATCAGCTGCCACTGATCTCAAGTGTTACTTCTACACTAGCACGCTTTGTCAGCTTATAATCCGAAAGCAAAGTAGAAACCATTTTAGGAATATTTGGTAGAAAACATTAGGAATGTACAACTATTGAGCCATTAAGTACATTATGCATTTTTTTATTAATGTTTATTTTACTGTGTTAAGAAAGCAGGACATTATAGTCAAGTGACCCTATTACATTTCATAGATCTTTATTCTCCTAGACTCATATTGTTTTTTATTTTCAGTTTTCTCTATCTATGACTAAGCGTGCACATGTTCTTTTATATTTGTATATTTCCCGGTCTGATACATTCCATGTAAAATGGTTGAAATGTAAAAATTAGCTGACAGTTCCTTTGACATATAACTAGTATCCTAGGCATATTGTTTTTCAGCCTCTCTCCTTCGAACACACTCACACACAAGTGCGCACAAACACCTAACCCACCCAATTGCAGAAGTTTTTGACTTCTGCTTAGTTTTGTATATTCTGTTCCTGGCTGTTCAATCAGATACATACTGGTTTTAGTTAATAAAATATCATTCCAACATTCCATTCCAACCTGTGTATTGTCTTGTTGAATAAATGTGTATTGTCTTGTTGAGTACCTATGTATTGTCTTGTTGAGTACCTGTGTATTGTCTTGTTGAGTATTAGTGTCAGTAAGCTAGTTGTTAGGTAATTTGGACAGGGTATAATCCCCAATCCTCATTAAATTAGTAGGTACGATGCCCAGTGGGTGTGGAGATGCAACTTGGTGTACATCTTGTGGCATGTATGCTTTCCTTGATCATCCGATCGAGGGTGAATACTGCTAAATGTAAGCACATTGTTTCCCCGGAAGCCCAGGTTCTGAATCTGAGGAAGCAACTGTCAGCACTGAGAAGTCCCTCAATACCAAAGGAGAGACAGGAACGTACACGGCAGGTGCCAGCAGTGGCCAGCACAGAAGCGGGTAGAGAAAAAGAGGTGCAGGCACTAGGAAAGAGTAGATGGGTGACAGTCAGGAAGGATAGAAGGGGAAGTGCCAGGGAGGCCGGTCCAGGGCTGGAGCATCCCAATAAGTACACTCCATTGAGTGACATTGGTGAAACCAGTCAGGGACCAGCACTGCTGGAGCTGAGGGACTCTCCTATCTGCCGGGGGAAGAACTCCTCCAGTGAGAGTGGGGGGGGAGCGAAGGGAAGGAAAGACAGATTCTGGTGGTAGGGGACTCAATTCTTAGAAGGACAGAGAAGGCAATCTATAACAAAGACCTGAAGCGCCGAACTGTATGTTGTCTACTGGGCACTCGGGTTTAGCACATCACGGATCTGGTGGACAGAAGACTGGGGGGAGCGGGGGAAGACCCAGCTGTCATGGTGCACTTTGGCATCAATGACAAAGTCAGAGGCAGATGGAATGTCCTAAAGAACGATTTTAGGGTTACTGGGGGGAGCTGGGGAAGACCCAGCTGTCATGGTGCACTTTGGAATCAATGACAAAGTCAGAGGCAGATGGAATGTCCTAAAGAACAATTTTAGGGACTTGGGAGCTAAATTGAGGAAAAGGACCTCCAATGTAGTATTCTCAGGAATACCACTGGTACATCGAGCCACACCAGAAAGGCAGAGGGAGATTAGGGAAGTAAACAAGTGGCTGAAGAACTGGTGTAGTTAGGAGGGGTTTGGGTTCCTGGAGGACTGGGCCTACTTCTCAGTTGATCACCAGTACTATAGAAGGGACGGGCTGCACCTAAATGAGCAGGGTGCAGATCAGCTGGGAGTAAAGATGGCCAAAAAGTTAGAGGAGTTTTTAAACTAGGTGACAGGGGGAGGGCCCAGAGGTAGAGATAGTCAGCGCGGAACATATTCCAGAGGGTAGTATTGGGGGCATTAGTGGTGGATTGACTAAAGCACATAAACCCAAGGTAAGTATAGTAACAAGTCGTAGTTGCAATCTCGGAACACCCAATAAGAGGATAGTATGAGACCGGTCTAAACTACGTGGTATGTTCACCAATGCCAGGAGCCTGGTGGACAAGATTGAACTAGAGATACTGTTGTACAAGGAGGATTTGGATTTTGTGGGAATTTCAGAGACCTAGTTCAACAGCTCTCATGGTTGGCTGGCAACCATTCAAGAGTATACCCTTTATTGCAGGGATAGAGAGGGTAAAAAAGGGGAAGGGGTATGCCTATATATCAAGAATAATGTACAAATGAATGTGAGAGATGACATCACTAGGGGAACTAGAGAGGAGGTGGAATCCTTATGGATAGAGCTCCAAAGGGCTGAAACTAAGGGAAAATAATACTGTGAGTATGCTATAGGCCCCTAACCTGAGGGAGGAGGGGGAGACGGATCTCCTATCACAAGTTAGATTAGCAGCAAGGATGGGAAGTGTTATCATAATGGGGGATTTTAATTATCCAAACATAGACTGGGCGGAGGGAATCACGCATTCGTCTAAGGCTCGCTAGTTCCTAAATGTCTTGCAGGACAATTTCATGGTTCAGATGGTAGATGCACCAACTAGAAATAAAGCATTACTGGATCTACTGATTACCGATAAAACAGACTTGATCATGGATGTGGAAATACGGGGCAATTTAGGAAACAGCGATCACAGGTTAATTGGCTTCAGTATAAATCACACAAATAGGAAACATAAGGGGAATACAAAGACACTAAATTTCAAAAGAGCCAACTTCCCTAAACTATGAACCTTGTTAGAAGGCATGAATTGGGATAAAATCTTAGGAACAAAGAACACGGAGGAGAAATGGGTTTGCTTTAAGAGCATATTAAAAAAAGGGCATTAGCCAATGCATCCCATTGGGTAATACATTTAAAAGAGCAAACAAAAGTCCTGGATGGCTTAATTCCAATGTAAAAATGCATATAAAAGCAAAGGAGAAGGCCTTCAAAAAATACAAGGTTGAGGGATCATCATCAGCATTCAGACTTTATAAAGAATGCAACAAAAAATGTAAGGGTGCAATTAGGGTGGCTAAGATAGAACATAAAAGACACACAGTGGAGGAGAGCAAAAAAAAATCCCAAGAAATTCTTTAAGTATGTAAACAGTAAAAAAGAGAGTACAGACCATATTGGCCCCATAAAGGATGAGAAAGGACATCTGGTTACAAAGGATGGGGAGATGGTGAAGGTATTGAATTTATTCTTCTCTTCACAAGGGAATTGGGGGGCTTCAGTAACTAAAACGGCAGTGTTTATCCTTATGACACATCACAGGAAGCACCTTCATGGTTAACAGAGGACAGAATTAAAATTAGACTTGGGAAACTTGATATTAACAAATCACTGGGACCAGATGGCTTGCATCCGAGGGTACTTAGGGAACTCAGTCAAGTAATTAGCAGACCATTGTTCCTAATTTTTACTGACAGTCTACTGGCTGGAATGGTACTAGGTGATTCCAGAAAAGCCAGTGTAGCACCAATATTTAAAAAGGGCCCGAAATACATCCCTGGGAAAAACAGACCAGTTAGCCTAACATCAATAATATGCAAGCTCTTGGAGGGGATGATAAGGGACTATATACAAGATTTTAGTAACGAGAATGGTATCATTAGCAGTAATCAGCATGGATTCATGAAGAATCGTTCTTGCCAAACCAATCTATTAACCTTCTATGAGGAGGTGAGTTGTCATCTAGATAAATGAAGGCCCGTAGACGTGGTGTATCTGGATTTTGCAAAAGCATTTGGCACATTTCCCCATAAACATTTACTGTACAAAATAAGGTCCGTTGGCATGGACCATAGGGTGAGTTCATGGATTGAAAACTGGCTACAAGGGTGAGTTCAGAGGGTGGTGATAAATGGGGAGTACTCGGAATGGTCAGAGGTGAGTAGTGGGGTCCCCAAGGGTTCTGTGCTGGGACCAATCCTATTTATTTTGTTTAAAAACGACCTGGAGGATGGGGTAAACAGTTCAAACTCTGTATTTGCGGACAATACTAAGCTAAGCAGGGCAATTACTTCTCCGCAGGATGTGGAAACCTTGCAAAAAGATCTGAACAAATGAATGGGGTGGGCAACTATATGGCAAAAGATGTTTAATGTAGAAATATGTAAAATAATGCATTTGGGTGGCAAAAATATGAATGCAATCTATACACTGGGGGGAGAACCTCTTGGGGAATCTTGGATGGAAAAGGACCTGGGGGTCCTAGTAGATGATAGGCTCAGCAATGGCAGGCAATGCCAAGCTGCTGCTAACAAAGCAAACAGAATATTGGCATGCATTAAAAAAGGGATCAACTCCAGAGATAAACAATAATTCTCCTTCTACAAGACTCTGGACTAGAGTATGCTGTCCAGTTCTGGGCACCAGTTCCCAGGAAGGATGTACTGGAAATGGAGCGAGTACAAAGAAGGGCAACTAAGTTAATAAAGGGTCTGGAGGATATTAGTTATGATGAAAGGTTGCGAGCACTGAACTTATTCTCTCTGGAGAAGAGACGCTTGAGAGGGGATATGATTTCAAGTTATAAATACCGTACTGGTGACTCCACAACAGGGAAAAAGCTTTTTTGCAGAAGGGAGTTTAACAAGACACGTGGCCACTCATTAAAATTAGAAGAAAAGAGGTTTACCTTAAACTATGTAGAGGGTTCTTTACTGTAAGAGAAGCAAGGATGTGGAATTCCCTTCCACAGGCAGTGTTCTCAGCGGGGAGCAACGATAGTTTCAAAAAACTATTAGATAAGCACCTGAACGACCGCATCATACAGGGATATACTATGTAATACTGACATATAATCACACACATAGGTTGGACTTGATGGACTTGTGTCTTTTTTCAACCTCACCTACAATGTAACTATGTATATGTAACATATTTTCAGGGTGTTGGAAAACTTACGAAGCAATGACTTCCAACATTTGAATATCCTTTGTGTGTCTTACTTATTAAAGTGTTACTAAACCCAGGACCCTGCATTCACTATATCTGGTCTCCCACAATACACAGAATATGGAAATGCAATTATTTTAGTAAATATAAACTGCTTCGCATCAGCAGTTAGAGCAGCCTTGTGACTTCTATCAGTGCCTGGTTAAAGCTTTTAGCTGGAGTATTTATACTGCACTTGCAGGACCCCTGACCCTCTGTCTGGACAGCGCTAATTGTTCCTGTGCTGATCACATGCACTCTCCCAAGAAAAAAAAAAACTCTTTAGCAATACACACCAAACTGAGCACGTGCAACCTGACTCCATAGACTCTGTGTTATCAGGAAATTATCACGGGACAGTAAAATAAGGGGAGGATCAGAGAAGCCAGGATCAAGCAGCTTTTTCAGACAGTGCAGATGATTAACCCCTTAGGTTCCACAGTGAGTATAAAAAGCATGCTTTACTGCATATACAGACTGATTTTACTGCCATGGGTTTAGTTACACTTTAAGTGTAAATTGCTCAGTCATTTCAAGCAATTGTTAAATTATCCACATTAGTTGCATAGGTTGGGCTTCATATGACTGACACTTGGAGGACACCACTGATTACAACACATGAAAAATACTTCTATTGCATACGTTGCATTATTTTCCAGCCATGACAGTCAAGTTTTAGTGTTCACCATTGCTAAACTTTTGTAGCCTGACATATCTATTAAACACTTTTTTAAGTGTAAATATTGTCATTCATATGACTTAACACTGATCTATTTAGTATGTGATTGAATAATAAAATATTTTTTTACATATCTGTTATATTGACCTGTAAGCCACCGTATTGCCAAGTATATCCAGGATTGTAGATTTCCTCCCCAGAAGAATGCACATATGCACTTATAGTTACACACATAATGTTTGCAAATATTGTAGACCATAATTTTTATTGTGTCCTGTATAACACTTAGGACTCCATTTGTAATGCAGTGGTATGGCTTTCCAGAGGTCATACTGCTGGTTATAAACAAGGCACATTTCTGAAGCTAAAGTTATGTGGCCAGCCTCTCCTTCAATCAAAGAGCTATCTCTGCTGCATTAATCAGAATCAATTCTGTGACATACAGAAGGCTCCGCATCGTGGCCTGCATTTTATGAATGGCGTTTAAAACACAGGTTGCAACGTGGAGTATTACGTCAATTTATAGCCATAAGAAGATAACAATATATTCTCTCTATTATAAAAATGTTAATTTCAGAAAACCACAGCTGATGTTTCTAACCTACTTGATGGCTTCCATCTTGGGTCAGATATGATTGTCTTAGCAGAAATGATTTGAGCCTAAAGAATATATGTCAGAGATCAAATGTAAAATGCAGTTCTTTCAGGGATTCCCCTAAAACCTTTTGTAATATTGTCCAGTGGGAAAAATAGATTTTTGTAAGACTGTAACTTTTACGACTATCCCTAACAGATATCTTTAAACAGATATCTATGTAATGGTACCTATAGACTTACAATAGTTGTCAGACGATGTGATCATCACACAATAATTCTGTAGTATATTTGTGGTCACTTATATCTCATAGAGACATCCCTTGCTGTAACCTTATCAGTGACTGTCCAGGAAAATCCACCTTGGATTATGACTGCAATGCCGGAAAGACAACTTGTAAAATAAAAACCAAAACCACACACATGGCAAGGTAAACCATATCTAAGTTTTTGGCTGCGGTGGAGAAGAAAAGTCAAAGAACAGAGGCTAGAGAGGTCCAGATGGAGTCTACTTCAGCATATAGGGGATTGTTTTACGGCTCAATTTGTATTTTTGGATGCAAGCAGCAAAATTAGTAATGGCCCCAAAGTCATTTTTTTCAGTTGTTTTAAATATTGGAAAATATTTTAATATACTTCAGGCTGCATGTTTTGGAAATATTTTTAATCAAAATGACATTCCTGTGAGATTTTTGCATAGGAATACAATTAATTTGTTTGTGTATCTACCAATATCCACGCACCCTAGCTATTCAAATGCAAATGAATGCAAATTTATTATTGTAGTTTCTATACATGGTTTCTTGTTCTATACCTGAATGCTTGAAATAATGATGTTATATTATAACTGCCTCCTTTTAACAAGTCTCTTAAAATGTTTAAAGTTTGTTTAGAAAAAAATAAAGAAGTAGAGGTAGTTAACAAACTTGTTCCTTGAATTTTTAGTATCTATACCCATGTATATACAGTATCTCCCAAAAGTGAGTACACCCCTCACATTTTTGTAAATATTTTATTATATATTTTCATGTGACAACACTGAAGAAATTACATTTTGCTATAATGTAAAGTAGTGAGTGTACAGCTTGTATAACAGTGTAAATTTGCCCTCCCCTCAAAATAACACAAACAGAGACATTAATGTCTAAACCGCTGGCAACAAAAGTGAGTACACCCCTAAGTGAAAATGTCCAAATTGGGCCCAAAGTGTCAATATGTTGTGTGGCCACAATTATTTTTCCAGCACTGCCTTAACCCTCTTGGGCATGGAGTTCACCAGAGCTTCACAGGTTGCCACTGGAGTCCTCTTCGACTCCTCCACGATGACATCATGAAGCTGGTGGATGTTAGAGATCTTTTGAGATCATTTGAGGATGCCCCACAGATGCTTAATAGGGTTTAGGTCTGGAGACATGCTTAGGCAGTCCATCACCTTTACCCTCAGCTTCTTTAGCAAGGCAGTGGTCATCTTGGAGGAGTGTTTGGGATCATTATCATGTTGGAATTCTGCCCTGCGGCCCAGTCTCCGAAAGGGAGGGGATCATGCTCTGCTTCAGTATGTCACAGTACATGTTGGCATTCATGGTTCCCTCAATGGACTGTAGCTCCCCAGTTCCGGCAGCACTCATGCAGCCCCAGACCATGACACTCCCACCACCATGCTTGACTGCAGGCAAGACACACTTGTCTTTGTACTCCTCACCTGGTTGCCGCCACACACGCTTGACACCATCTGAACCAAATACGTTTATCTTGGTCTCATCAGACCACAGGATATGGTTCCAGTAATCCATGTCCTTAGTCTGTTTGTCTTCAGCAAACTGTTTGCAGGCTTTCTTGTGCATCATCTTTAGAAGAGGCTTCCTTCTGGGACAACAGCCATGCAAGTCAATTTGACGCAGTGTGCAGCATATGGACTGAGCACTGACAGGCTGACCCCCCCAACCCTTCAACCTCTGCAGCAATGCTGGCAGCACTCATACGTCTATTTCCCAAAGACAACCTCTGGATATGATGCTGAGCACGTGCACGCAACTTTTTTGGTCGACCATGGCGAGACCTGTTCTGATTGGAACCTGTCCTATTAAATCGCTGTATTGTCTTGGCCACCGTGCTGCAGCTCAGTTTCAGGGTCTTGGCAATCTTCTTATAGCCTAGACCATCATTATGTAGAGTAACAATTCTTTTTTTTCAGATCCTCAGAGTGTTGTTTGCCATGAGGTGTCATGTTAAACTTCCAGTGACCAGTAGGAGAGAGTGAGAGCAATTACACCAAATTTAACACACCTGCTCCCCATTCACACCTGAGACCTTGTAACACTAACAAGTCACATGACACCGGTGAGGGAAAATGGCTAACTGGTCCCAATTTGGACATTTTCACTTAGGGGTATACTTAGGGATGCAAATGTACACAGTTTCACAACACTCACTACTTTACATTGTAGCAAAGTGTCATGTGTTCAGTGTTGTCACATTAAAGGTATAATTAAATATTTACAAAAATGTGAGGGGTGTACTCACTTTTGTGAGACATTATGTATATATATATGTATATGTATATATATATATATGTATATATATGTATATATGTATATATATATATATACTCAGAGAGGTGGGTAACCTTGCAGTTAAAATACACTAATCTTCAGGCATATTAGACATACTGCTATGAAAGGATGTATTATAAGATAGATCCACAGGGTGATGCTGTTCTGCCAAGGCCAAGACATTAGCAAAACACTGAAGGAAATACCTGTAAAACAAAGTCAACTATTCAACTTCCATAAACCAGTGAAATGAAAGATAAACTGAATGTAACATTTATGCTGCTGATGATATCTGGAATAAATATTTTGTACAACACATAACAGATAGCAGATTTTCAGTCACCACTGACTTTTACATTTAAAAGAATAATTTGAGAAAAGAAAAAAGAACAAATTATAGAAAAGCATTCCCAAATTACAAACTTGTTGATCTAATCTCTTGAAGACAAGCTGATGCTGAAAATACTAGGAAATATTTACTTGTACTAACTTTTCTGTTTTGCACTGCATAGCAAATCGCAAAACTTCACAGAATTCCCAAATACTTCTCTAAGAAGTCTACTAATACATACAGTATATACAAGCTGATATATGTACATCATTCCTTGTACATTACTTTAAGCAGTATGAACAACACAAAAATTCTGCAACGTGTAAAAACAATTGAACAGAAATCTGGCATACTAGAAAAATGGTGGACTGGTCTTTGAAAGTTTTTGAGAAAAGTTGAATATTGTTGAACATTTTTAAACACAGATAATGGGCTGAAAGAAATAGAGGGTAGGAATCAATACACCAAATTATTTTGTACACCACTGTGATAGTAATACTATTCCCAAACAATTTGCACTGTTATTGAGTAGTGTGGAGACAACATTGTTTTATTTTACCACTGTTATATTAACAAACTAGTCAACCAAAATTTTTTTCAAAGTCCATATATATCGACAAATGGCATCTGGACAGGTGGAGAATGTATTCTCCTGGTGAACAAAACCATTGAACATGCCTTTCTAACTAGGACAATCACCAATTTACCAATGATGTATACAGCTATTCAGCCCATTAAAAATAGCTTTCTAAACGTTTCTAATTATCTCCAGAATAGCTTTATTAAGACTAAAGCTGAGAATAGGATTGGTCTAATTTCTTTGCAAAAACAGGAAATTGGCATTGGTCATCACTCACCTGTTATTTGGCTTTACTTTTAGTAAACATACAATCAGCACTACATTTTCATCTCCTGCTATTGCTTCCACTGCTGTTTCTGTGGCTTCTTTAGGTTCTCCTAATGTACAGAAAAAAAACAAAATTGGTTCAAACAGCACTTTCAGAGACTGGCAGGTTAATTTTTAAATGCCAAGTTGCATCAGTAGTCTTCCCGGATTTTGGATGTGCTATGTGAACCCATTTCATGTGTCATTCAGCCTGGTTGCCTATTATAGCATTTTCTTGGCTCACATTTGTAATATTTTGCAGCAGGGCCAACAGGGAATGTGTAATGTGGACAGAAGGAACAGTGGGAGCAGCATTTACTGCTGACCCCACCACCACCTGTCCAGGTTCCAGGTTCCCTCTCCTTCTGCTGCCTAGGCCTCCCTGTGTGCTCCCCTGGTCGTCACCCAGTAAATATATAATTTACCGACCACTTCCTTTTCTGAATGAACATGGTAAGTAATCAGTACTGATCACTTACTATGTTCATTCATAACTGATGCATTGTAAACTGTGTTTACTATTCTTCAGTTTGTGAATGAACAGGGGGACTCTGCAGAGCTCTTCCTGTTTATTCATTCTTAGCAGCTGAGACTGCAGAGACAGAGATTAAGGACTATGTCCTCAACAGTGAGACATCAGGGGTCTGTTTTAATAATAAATATGTAGAAAAAAAGTATGAAAATAAATAAATAAAAAATAAATACAAATAAAAACAAGTATTTAGGGCTTATTTACATGGGTCTCTAGCCCGTACAGGGGTTGATTTACTAAAGGAAAATAGACTGTGCACTTTGCAAAGTGCAGTTGCACTCTGCGAGAGCAGTTGCTCCAGAGCTTTGTAAATGAGGAAAAGCTCTGTTGAATTCCATCATCCAATCATACGCAAGCAAAAAGGCTGTTTTTTTTAATATTCCTTGAATGTGATTGGGTATTCTTTGCAAAGTGAAGCTTTACCTCTTTTTCTAAGCTCTGGAGCAACTGCACTTGCAGATGGCAATTGCATTTTGCAAAGTGCACAGTCTATTTGCCTTTAGTAAATTAACCCCACAGTGTGAATGAGTGGTTTGTTTGTGTGGCTGTAGCCGCCTATGGGAATGCAGCGACTGTATGAACAAAACTACAGGTCCTAATTATGACAGGTGTGCAGGTGTGGGTGAATGTCTTCAAAGGCACACTGTCTGTGTTTGGGGCCGTACACCTCTATCCCCACACGTGTCAAAAGAGTGGGCTGTCATCCCTAAATGGGCATAGACAAGGAAGAAACCCCCCAAAAAAGCATGGGATTATGTGGGCCCAAAGTGTACAAAGAGAGTAACAAGAAATGTATGTAAAAAACAGTATCACAAATTGTGTTATTCCAACAAAATTAAAAGAAGACATTAATGGCTGGTGTAATAGCTAAAACATCCACAAGGCAATAAATACAGATACAAAATGTTACACATATGTTGTTGGTCTCATAATGAATGAGACTTGACAGCTACATGCATGAAACACCCAGCGTGTTTCAGAATAATGATTCCTTCTTTAGTGGTTTAGAGTCATTTCTTCTTTTAATTTAGTTGGAATAATAAAAATTGTGATACTGTTTTTTTACATACATTTCTTGTTACTCTCTTTGTACACTTTGGGCCCACATAATCCCATGCTTTTTGGGGGGTTTCTTTCTTGTCTACACTTGTCAGATTAGGACCTGTTACTGTGTTCCTAAAGCCGCTGTGTTCCCATAGCGTAACATAGACTGCCTGCACACAGCTCCAGCCACATAAAATAAAAAATGTTGATTCACACTGTTCAGGCCACAGTTTGTGAATTACCCCCAAGACCAATGGGAAGCATCATTCCACAGGTCAAATTGCAACACACTGAACTGTAATGAAGAATTCACATGTGTTCTAATTACCATAATCTAAGATATGCATGCCTGACCTAAAAGTGAAACTTGAGGGCTGGGTCCAGTCTAAAGAGTCAAAAAAAATTCAGAAAGTAGAAAAGAGTCATAAGAGAAATAAAGATGAGGGGGGAAGGTGGTAGGAGAAAGCTATAAGGAACTACATCAGGTGGGAGGAAATCCATACCAGCCAGTGGTCATAGAACCCTATAAGCTTTAGGTAGCCAGAGAGGTTTGACAAGATATTAACATAGGGAATGGCTATCTATGGGTACCCTGGTACATGTGAGTGTGTGTCACCATTATATGTTTGTATTCTGCTGAGATGTGACTAGACCTGGGGCTTAGAAGGTCTTTGCAGCTACTTGGTGCAAAACTCTAGGAGCAGAAGAGGCTGCCTGTCCTGTGTGGTCCTGCTGCTGGAGGCAGAGAAACTGGCAAAGGACAGGAGTCTGCAAGGAAAAGTAATGCCTGGGAGTGAGAAGGATTATCTGAGGTGACTGCAGTTGGAAATCCTGTGGGTGAGGAACTTACATAGAGTATCACAGAGGCTTTACTACTGGAGAGGCAGTTTTTTTTTTTTTTTTTTTTAGAAAAGTACTTTAAAGAGGGAATCTGTGAGTCTGCAAGGCAGTAAGGGCATTCTGAATTACTTACCCCTCCCTCTCATGTGTTGCTGCAAGAAATACAATCTTTACAAAGTGACTGGTGCCCAACAGTTATAAACACACCCACAGCCATGGACTCAGCTCTGAGAAAATGCTAGCTCATCTTGTCTCCTGAAGGTCCCACACATGCCTTCACGGTTCAGAGAGATACTACGCTTACCTCTTTTGAAATGATGCAAGCCCCTCTGATGTTTGAAGTTAACTAAATTCTCTTCAGTTTCAGCAATTTCAAGTCCCCATTGATTTCAATAGGTATGTACAGGTAAAAGCCAGTAAATTAGAATATTTTGAAAAACTTGATTTATTTCAGTAATTGCATTCAAAAGGTGTAACTTGTACATTATATTTATTCATTGCACACAGACTGATGCATTCAAATGTTTATTTCATTTAATTTTGATGATTTGAAGTGGCAACAAATGAAAATCCAAAATTCCGTGTGTCACAAAATTCGAATATTGTGTAAGGGTTAAATTTTGAAGACACCTGGTGCCACAAACTAATCAGCTGATTAACTCAAAACACCTGCAAAGGGCTTTAAATGGTCTCTCAGTCCAGTTCTGAAGCCTACACAAACATGGGGAAGACTTCAGATTTGACAGCTGTCCAAAAGGCGACCATCGACACATTGCACAAGGAGGGAAAGACACAAAAGGTTATTGCTGAAGAGGCTGGCTGTTCTCAGAGCTCTGTGTCCAAACACATTAATAGAGAGGCAAAGGGAAGGAAAAACTGTGGTCAGAAAAAGTGTACAAGCGATAGGGATCACCGCGCCCTAGTCAAGATTGTGAAAAAAAACCCATTCAAAAATGTGGGGGAGATTCACAAGGAGTGGACAGCTGCTGGAGTCAGTGCTTCAAGATCCACCACCAAGAGACGCTTGAAAGACATGGGTTTCAACTGCCGCATACCTCGTGTCAAGCCACTGTTGACCAAGAAACAGCGCGAAAACCGTCTCACCTGGGCTAAGGAAAAAAAGAGCTGGACTGCTGCTGAGTGGTCCAAAGTCATGTTTTCTGACGAAAGCAAATTTTGCATTTCCTTTGGAAATCGAGGTCCCAGAGTCTGGAGGAAGACAGGAGAGGCACAGGATCCACGTTGCCTGAAGTCTAGTGTAAAGTTTCCACCATCAGTGATGGTTTGGGGTGCCATGTCATCTGCTGGTGTCGGTCCACTCTGTTTCCTGAGATCCAGGGTCAACGCAGCCGTCTACCAGCAAGTTTTAGAGCACTTCATGCTTCCTGCTGCTGACCTGCTCTATGGAGATGGAGATTTCAGGTTCCAACAGGACTTGGCGCCTGCACACAGCGCAAAATCTACCCGTGCCTGGTTTACGGACCATGGTATTTCTGTTCTAAATTGGCCAGCCAACTCCCCTGACCTTAGCCCCATAGAAAATCTGTGGGGTATTGTGAAAAGGAAGATGCAGAATGCCAGACCCAACAACGCAGAAGAGTTGAAGGCCACAATCAGAGCAACCTGGGCTCTCATAACACCTGAGCAGTGCCAGAAACTCATCGACTCCATGCCACGCCGCATTAATGCAGTAATTGAGGCAAAAGGAGCTCCAACCAAGTATTGAGTATTGTACATGCTCATATTTTTCATTTTCATACTTTTCAGTTGGCCAACATTTCTAAAAAATCCCTTTTTTGTATTAGCCTTAAGTAATATTCGAATTTTGTGACACACGGAATTTTGGATTTTCATTTGTTGCCACTTCAAATCATCAAAATTAAATGAAATAAACATTTGAATGCATCAGTCTGTGTGCAATGAATAAATATAATGTACAAGTTACACCTTTTGAATGCAATTACTGAAATAAATCAAGTTTTTCAAAATATTCTAATTTACTGGCTTTTACCTGTATACTGAGAATCTGGAGTTTTGATAAATGGTCCCATTTTGGGACTCATTCGCAGGTTCAGCCAGTGTTTTTTAGTATGGCTGTTTACTAATATTTTCCAGCACAAAAGATGCTCCAGGGATATATTGAAATCCCTTCTCTTTGAAAGCCAGCAGATGATACTGCAAGTGGCTGCTGGCTTTCAATCCCAGTGGGTGTCCCCACTGACTATTGGGAGGCATTTAAAATGGTTCTCAATCAAAGAAACACTAGCACTGGCCTTAAATGACACATGCTGACATTACTAAAATTGGCCTGGACATTTAGGCAACATTGACCTGTGGCTATGGAAAGGTGAAGGAAGAAGAAACATATATCTAGGTAATTTTTCTTCTGGGATGCGTGGCTGAGTAACAGCCATATGCTTAATTCACAACACTTTTAACATGAGGATAATAATTCTTGAATTCAGCCAGGTGACTCTAATTTTAAAATCTCACTGGACTTAGTTTAATATAATAGTTACTATTTTTGGAAATAACTATACTTATCCTGGTGTGTTAGCTTTGTGAATTGAGCCTATTGGGGGTTATTAACTGAAGCTGGAACGTGCAAAATCTGGTTCAGCTCTGCATAGAAACCAATCAGCTTCCAGGTTTTATTGTCAAAACTTAATTGAACAAACTGCATTTAGAAGCTGATTGTCTACCATGCACAGCTGCACCAGATTCTCAGTACTCCAGTTTTAGTAAAACTTCCCCTATTGTGTATAATGCTATGGAGGTACCAGGAACGTATAACTATAACCAAACTGCACATATAATTTCTCTAAACACAATAAAGCAAAGAAACATAATGCTTGTTAGAATTTCTCCCTAGGGCTTCTTGGTAATTCTGCTGTTCACTCTGCCAGTTATTATTTTATTAAGAATTTTTTAACGCAATCCTTCAAGAATAGTCTGAAGGAGCAGGGTGGAAAATCTTTAGGACAAAATAAAGATATCACGTGTATATAGGCTTGTAAAAGGTGTTCTCTAATGACAAGTGCTGCATTCCTTTACACATATTTTATATTTTCCTCTGCACTAGAGCATGTTACTGATAATAATCGTTAGCGTTTTCTCTGGCCTTTACTAACTGTGTTAACTGTTAAAGTAAGCATCTGAGTTAGTTGATATGCTAATTTATTTAATGTGGCATTAACACATTGTGCAAAATACAGTTAGGAAGATAACATTTCCAAGTAAAGAAAGGGTGACATGTAGAAGTTAATAGGAGTTATAGCCGGAGACAAACAATAGATCAAAACCAGGATGTATGCATCGAGGCCGGTTTACTAAAGGAGCCGTGGATGTTCACACAAAAAAAGTGTGAATATTAATTTCATTTATCCACTCATATGCAGATGAAAGATGTAAACTAGGAGTTTATTTTTACATGTTTTGACTATTGAATTTATTAGGTTGATTTACTAAAGTTGAGTCATGATTGAAAAGTTGTGTAAATATTCACTTCATTTCATGTGAAAAGCTTATTGCTGATCTCTTTGAATGCCGAATCATGTGCAGATGCTTTTAACACGATTGGATTATTGATGTGAATATTCACACAATTTTTTTAGTTAAGATTCTTAAATGCTTCAGTAAATCAGCCCCATTGTGTAAACAATCTCAATTCCTTTAGTAAATCAGTCTCATTGTTTATGGATCGAATGACCAGGAGAGGATGCAATTAGAGAATTATTGCCAAAATATTTTATTTAATATCAGCCATGTTGTTCATGTTCTTCATTAGAAGTTAACATCCCTATATATGTTAAGGGAAAACTATCATTCTGTCACTTAATGCTAAGCAGAAGTTACCATACAAGACACGTGTCTAGGCTGCTTCCTTTTGTGCATATTGGTTGCATACCATAAATATACTTCTAACATCCTCTTTAATGATCCTGTACAGATTATCTGTCAACCCAGTAACTTTATTCTTGCAGCCTGTTGGTAAAAAGCAAACATTTGTCATAAAAATCTTCCCTCCAGGCACCACTACAGGAGTGATTTCTATAGTAGCTTTCCTAACAGACTGCAATGCATGGAATCCATCTGGGAATAGCATGGCATAAAGATTCATTGCCTATGTTGTCCACATGATCATATTGTGTACTTATCACAGAGGTTATTGCAAAAGTCCTATCCACATGGTTTTCTATGACTCAATCATATTTTTCATAACATCTCCTTAAAATGACACAACACTTGTCCTTCTATATAAATCCATTCACTTTTCCCATGTTCATGCATCTTCTAGCATATACAGTAACTCACAAAAGTGAGTACATCCCTCACATTTTTGTAAATATGTTATTATATCCTTTCATGTGACAACACTGAAGAAATTACACAATGTAAAGTAGGGAGTAGGGATGAGCCAAACACCCCCCCGGTTCGGAGCAGAACATGCGAACAGGCAAAAAATTTGTTCGAACACGCGAACATCATTAAAGTCTATAGGACACAAACATGAATAATCAAAAGTGCTCATTTTAAAGGCTTATATGCAAGTTATTGTCATAAAAAGTGTTTGGGGACCTGGGTCCTGCCCCAGGGGACATGTATCAATGCAAAAAAAAGTTTTAAAAACGGCCGTTTTTTCGGGAGCAGTGATTTTAATAATGCTTAAAGTGAAACAATAAAAGTGAAATATTTCTTGAAATTTTGTACCTGGGGGGTGTCTATAGTATGCCTGTAAAGTGGCACATTTTTCCCATGTTTAGAATAGTCCCTGCACAAAATTACATTTCTAAAGGAAAAAAAAGTCATTTAAAAGTACTCGCGGCTATAATGAATTGTCGGTCCCAGCAATACAGATAAAAGAAGTCATTGAAAAAAACGGCATGAGATCTCCCCAGTCCATTACCAGGCCCTTTGGGTCTGGTATGAATATTAAGGGGAACCCCAAACCAAAATTTACGTAACCCGGGTGGCCCCGCCCCCTCTGACACCCTGGGAAAGCCATAGGGAAGTCCCCGTGCATCAGAAGGGGCGGGGTCACCCAGGAACGTCACTTTGTGGCCCCGCGCTTAGTTATAAAAGAACTGTCAAAGCGAAAACGCGTCATACATCGGGTGCATCCCATGGAGGCGGGTCGGTCGCGGCTTTGTTTTTTTTTTCTTTTTCAGCCCATCGGTGGAGCAAGAGAAGATGAATGGACTTTGTGGGACATTTTTTATTTCTTAATAAAGGACTTGTCCCAAGCCGTGTCTTGTCATTTGTACCATTTTGACACTTTTTTTGTGAAATGGTAGGGGTACATTTGTATCCCGTTACCATTTCACACAGGGGGGGAGGCCAGGATCTGGGGGTACCCTTGTTAAAGGGGGCTTCCAGATTCCGATAAGCCCCCCGCCCACAGACCCCCACAACCACTGGGCAAGGGTTGTGGAGATGAGGGCCTTGTCCCCATTAACATGGAGACAAGGTGCTTTGGGGGGCTACCCCACAGCCCCCTCTCCATGTTGAGGGCATGTGGCCTGGTACGGTTCAGGAGGGGGGCTGCCCTCTTGTCCCCCTCTCTTTTCCTGTGGCCTGCCAGGTTGCGTGCTCAGATAAGTGTCTGGTATGAATTTTTGGGGGGACCCCCACGCCATTTTTTTTTTACATTTTGGCCCGGGGTTTCCCTTAATATCCATACCAGACCTGAAAGGCCTGGTATGGAATTTAGGGAGACCCCCACGCAATTTTTTCTTTAAATTTTGATTTGGGGATTCCCCTTAATATTCATACCAGACCCAAAGGGCCCGGTAATGGACTGGGGGGGATACCATGCCGTTTTTTTCAATGACTTCTTTTATCTGTATTGCCGGGACCGACAATTCATTATAGCCGCGAGTACTTTTAAATTACTTTTTTTCCTTTAGAAATGTCAGTTTGTGCAGGGACTTTTCTAAACACAGGAAAAATGTGCCAATTTACGGGCATACTATAGACACCCCCCCAGGTACGAAATTTAAGAAATATTTCACTTTTATTGTTTCACTTTAAGCATTATTAAAATCACTGCTCCCGAAAAAACGGCCTTTTTAAAACTTTTTTTTGCATTGATGTCGCCTGGAGCAGGACCCAGGTCCCCAAACACTTTTTATGACAATACCGTGCATATAAGCCTTTTTAATTAGCACTTTTGATTTCTCCCATAGACTTTTAAAGGGTGTTCCGTGGCTTTCGAATTTGCCGCGAACACCCCAAGTTGTTCGCTATTTGGCGAACAGGCGAACACTTACGTTCAACTCGAACATTGGGGTCATTCCTAGTATGGAGTGTACAGCTTGTATATCAGTGTAAATTTGCTGTCCCCTCAAAATAACTAAACACACAGATATTAATGTCTAAACCGCTGGCAACAAAAGTGAGTACACCCCTAAGTGAAAATGTCCAAATTAGTAATTTTCCCTTCCCGGTGTCATGTGACTCGTTAGTGTTACAAGGTCTCAGGTGTGAATGGGAAGCAGGTGTGTTAAATTTGGTGTTATCGCTCTCATGCTCTCATACTGGTCACTGGAAGTTCAACATGACCCCTCATGGCAAAGAACTCTCTGAGGATCTGAAAAAGGAATTGTTGCTCTACATAATGATGGCCTAGGCTATAAAAAGATTGTCAAGACACTGAAACTGAGCTGCAGCACGGTGGCCAAGACCATACAGCGGTTTAACAGGACAGGTTCCACTCAGAACAGGCCTCACCATGGTCAACCAAAGAAGTTGAGTGCACGTGCTCAGCGTCATATCCAGAGACTGTCTTTGGGAAATAGATGTATGAGTGCTGCCCAGCATTGCTGTAGAGGTTGAAGGGGTGGGGGATCAGCCTATCAGTGCTCAGACCATACGCCGCACACTCAATCAAATTGGTCTGCATGGCTGTCATCCCAGAAGGAAGCCTTTTCTAAAGATGATGCACAAGAAAGCCCACAAACAGTTTGCTGAAGACAAGAAGACTAAGGACATGGATTACTAGAACCATGTCCTGTGGTCTGATGAGACCAAGATAAATTTATTTGGTTCAGATGTTGTTAAGCATGTGTGGCGGCAAGGTGAGGAGTACAAAGACAAGTGTGTCTTGCCTACAGTCAAGCATGGTGGTGGGATTGTCATGGTCTGGGGCTGCATGAGTGCTGCCGGCACTGGAGAGCTACAGTTCATTGAGGGAACCATGAATTCCAACATGTACTGTGACATACTAAAGCAAGGCATGATCCCCTCCCTTCAGAGACTGGGCCACAGGGCAATATTCCAACATGATAATGACCCCAAACACACCTCCAAGATGACCACTGCCTTTCTAAAGAAGCTGAGGGTAAAGGTGATGGACTGGCCAAGCATGTCTCTAGACCTAAATCCTATTGAGCATCTGTGAGACATCCTCACATGAAACATAGAGAAGCACAAGCTCTCTAACATCCACCAGCTCCATGATGTAATCATGGAGAAGTGGAAGAGGACTCCCGTGAAGCTCTGGTGAACTCCATGTCCAAGAGGGTTAAGGCAGTGCTGGAAAATAATGGAGGCCACACAAAATATTTACACTTTTGACCCAATTTTGACATGTTAACTTAGGGGTGGACATGAGGGGATAGCAAATTTACACTGTTATACAAGCTGTACACGCACTACTTTACATTGTAGCAAAGTGTCATTTCTTCAGTGTTGTCACATGAAAAGATGTATACAAAATGTATACAAAAATGTGAGGGGTGAGATACTGGTGAGATACTGTATATATTTACATATCTTTAATTAGTATTATATTTTATATATAATATTATAGATTATATTATGTAGGTTTATTATATACTAATGTGTACTTGTATATATTCAGTAAACGTAGCATTTTCCCAGTACTTAGGCAGCCACTCAAGTTCTAAAATACTCACCTATTACTGCAGTTTCTGTTTGCAGAATTTTTATGTGCAAGATTGTCTGCAAAACATGACAATTCTTAGAGTATATTGCATCAATAAAACCAGCTTATCAGTGCTACAAAATGCTATTTGATAGTTTGACCTTTGGAGTGGAATATACTAATGGAAGTTCAAGATTTTCCATCATAAAATGGAATATGCAAACATATTTCCAGCCCTTTCAAAAACAACTACCTACAATGTTAGTAACTGGTACAATTTTACAATCATTTACTGTATACGTTAACTTTTTCTTAACATTATTACTTTGTATATACAATTTGATTTGAATGTGTTTTTCCTTTGAAGAATGTCAGTAAACTAATGCTTTAATAAACCAGAGATATTGATAAACAAAGGTTGTTTTTTCAACAGCTTACACATGTATGTGTCCATACACATTGCGGCTGATAACACATTTAAGGTGTTATTTACAGTGGAACTATAGGCAAAATAAAAAATATATATATTTGAAATAATCTGTCAATAGCATTAACACATTGGTTTTTGTTTTTCTGTGTCCCCATGTAACATTGTTTTATTACCTGCCAATAAGTCTGTTTTTTTTTTTCAACTTCCATTGACAAAGCTGTTCACCAAAAGTAGTAGTTAGAGGGTTGAGACAAACCATTTACACTGATAAGGATGCTTACAATGGTCAGCGTTTATTGGTATAATTAAACATTGATCCCAAAAGAAAAAATACTGTTGCTGTAATGGCCTCAAAAGTGCTAGCTGGAGTTAGGCTTTAACTTGTTTTCCAATTGTATGGCTGTAAAGTCCATCCAAAGCTGACCATACACAGATTGTTTTTTTGTCCATCCTGGACAATTTGCAGATTCCTCCATCCATGTTGTATGAATCTCCCGTGGAGGCTATTCTATTCTGCCAGTCAGTACCAGTGGCTCTTAGAATACCCAAAGAGCAGCTGCATCTAACTGGATTCAACCACCATTTCTTCCAACAGTTCTCCATCTGACTCTTGATTTTTTAGTTTAGTGGCTGGTGGCAGGGCCATCCACAGGAACTGGCCTAAATTTACATAGTGTATAGCCAGCTTAAATCTATTGGTCCATCTCACACTACTCTCTCCGCATTTGACAATGCTGCTGTTAAAGCGGTTGTTTGCTGACGGGGGATGGGACGGAGCGTCGTTACGTAGTAGCGCTCCGTAGGAGGCCTGGCGCCACTGCTCTCCCCGCACACCCGCTCAACAGAGAGGAGGAGGTTTGGAAGCCGCAAAGACGCCGGCACCGCGAGATGCTACCGACGCGGCCCGACGTGAGATAGTGTGAGTCCCTCGCTTCCCTGGCTGCCGCCGCGAACCACAACACCGCCGCTGACACTGACACCGGGAGCTGGGAGCTCCGAAGTAACGGACAGGGAGGAGACCACGTACGGCTCTGGAGGTACAGGTTGGCTCAATAACAGCAAGGTAACGCTGCAGCTGGAGGGGGGTGAGCCTATAAAGGGATACACTGAAACGAGAGCTGGGAGAGGTGAGAGAGGATGAGAGCTCAGTATAGGCGAATATCCCCTCCGGTGTCCCGCCTGCTCCCCTATTGAAGTGTCTATGGTGGGAAAGCAGCTGGAAAACAGGGTAAGAACTTAAACTGTATTCCTGATATAAAATCAACTCCGCTATACACTGCTATATATTATTGAAGCACTTGGATTCATGATAAGTCTATAGTGGGAAAGCAGCTGGGAAATAGGGTATGAACTTAAACTGTTATCTTGATACAAAATTAACCCTGCCACATATGATTGAGACACTCGGATTCATGACATGTACTAAAAAGCAGAATGAACAATTCTTAGAACAATAAGGAACAGATGAGATGTGTCTGAGGCGCATTTGTCTATATACAGATGAACCGTTCACCCGTTTATCCAATGTGAGCTCTTGCATGCACCCACACCCCCTCCCCCGTGGATCCCTGCAATCTCTTAAGGTAAAGGAGGAACGGAAGTAGGGAGACTAAACCATATAGATAAACCCCAAGGAGAACAGAGTGGGCTTTGGGTTCACAAGAATAGCCGGAGTCGAATATAAAAATCTTAACTCTAAATGACAATCACTGCAACAGTATGAACACTATGAGACGCTTGTATTAGATCGCAGCTGATCGGAATAGACGGTACTGTTCCTTTTTTTTTTTTTTTTTTTTCTTTTTTCCTTTCTGGTTTATTCTCTCCTTTTCCCCCTCCACGGATATTTTAACGTAGGGACCATCCCGGACTCTTTTTGATGTCTAAGGTTAAGAAACTTTAAGTATCCGGCTTAAACACCGATTTTCCTGGACTACTTGGACTAAATAGTGAACATTTGGCATAGGGATAGAAGGGTAGAGAGGTAGGCGCAAGATTCACCCAAGAAGAACCACACATTCTAAGCCTGGGTTTGGGGGCTAAAACTCATTTTTCACTCCGACAAACAGGGTATATAAGGAGCCTGACAGTAGTCCTGCGGTTTGTGTGGGAGGTGAACGTTCTTGCCCGGACCTGACGAGCAGAGTGGTCAGTGGCGGACAAGGCTTCTACGCGAGACCCCCCATAGACCCAAATGGGCCCGGGAGGTCCCCCGTGGAACTAATATAGGACCCTTTGCATAAGCGGATACAAGCGATCCACACACTGTTATAAGAGGGTTATGAGAGGGAACTGAGGGAGTCGGCCCCCGACCCTGCCAAGGAGCAATCTGTATACAACTACTAGGTCTTATACCCAGGCTTGCATATTTCTCTCAGGGTAGGGCGGAGTACTAGAGGCCTGCGGAGATGAGGGGGAAGGCAACTAAAGGTAGCAAAGGAGCGGTAAATGCACCAAGTCCAGGTGGGATTCAGCGCTACATGTCAGCTGAAGCCAGCATGCTGGAAGAACCTCAAGGGAGTCCCAGATTGGGAGTATCCTCACGTCCAGGAATTAACAAACAGAGAGGGGCATCAGAGGAGAATAAAAGCAAAAGTGCAAGAGCAAGGATCAGCGGAAGCCAACAGATGTTGGGCCCTGAGACACAGGAAGGCCCTTATGAGAGAACTGAGGAGGAAGCCACTGCAGGGGGGAATAAACCACCACTGCAGCTCACACAGGGGGAAGCTCCATATATTAGAGAGATGCTTGCTGAATTGCTACTGAAACTGGAGACCTCCCTTAAAAAAGAGATTGCGACCGTAAGAGCAGACATTGGACACGTATTGAAAAGGGTGGAGGAGACGGAAGACAGATTGGAAGAACACGAGCGGAGACTAGAGGGTATGAATATGCAAATAAGAGACATGCAAAGAGCAAACAGAAGTCTCCTCTATAAATTAGAAGATCAGGAGAATCGCAGTAGACGCAAAAATCTGCGACTTAAGGGTCTCCCAGAGAAATTCAGGAAGGAAGAGCTGGCGCCGGCACTACAGCAATTACTAAACCCATTGCTGGATAGAGAAATAACGACCCCCCTGAAAGTAGATAGAGCCCATAGGGTCGCACGATACCCCAGAAATACATCAGAGAGTCCAAGAGATGTGATAGTGAAGTTCCACTATGAGGAGGAAAAAGTGAAAATTTTGGGAAAACTGCGACGTCAACCAGGCTTAAGCATTGAAGGGGCAGAGATACAAGTTTACTCAGACCTATCAGCAGAGACCCTCACAAGAAGGAGGCTTTAGAAGCCGCTAACAGGCCTACTGAAAACGACAGAAATAGCATATCAATGGGGGTTTCTGGCTTGCCTAATTGGAAAAAGGAATGGACGAACGGCAGTGCTTAGATTCCCAGAAGATCTTGAGGACTTTTGTCGCAAGTTAGACATTGCCCCTCCACATATTCCTGGTTGGGGTGTGGAAGAGACTGCAGTTCCAGCGCGAGACACAATGGGGTGGAGGGAGGGGAGGGGCACAATGGGTAATGTAAGCTAACAACCAAGAAGCTTAGTTAGGGGATGAAGGGCAGTACCGATATGAGCGGGGCGGGGGGCGGGGGGAGGTGGGAGGGCACTGGGGTAATACGGGGAGTCCTCACGACATGAGCCCTATGGGGAATATGGGTGTAGGGTGGCATCTGATCGAGGGAGTCCACCTGACCCATATCTTGAACAGAGGAGTTTGCCCCGCCGGTAATAGGCGATCTGTTCCAGATGGGGGGGTGGGGGTGGGAAGGGAAGGTGGGGGTGAAGGGAGGGGGGGTGGGGGCGGGGGTTTTTTTTTTTTTTTTTTCTCCCTCTCTCTCTCTCCTGCTATGCCACATGGGATTGGCCGGACGCTCTCTTCAGCAATAAAAAATGGGAGTAGTTAGTTTCGTCACATATAACGTGAGGGGACTGAACACAGAGAAAAAAAGATATAAAATTAACCAGGAGCTACAACTCCTAGGCGCAAACGTGGTGTTTCTGCAAGAAACATATGTAACGCACGCAAGTAAGGGATTAACATCACACTTGTTCCCTAAATGGTTTTATGGGGATGCTGGATCAGCACATTCAGGGGGAGTAGCTATAGGGTTTGATAGAACAATGACGTTTGAAGAAGAGGAGCGATTGGCCGATCCCGGAGGCAGGTTTCTGTTTGTGAAAGGGAAAATGTTTGAGACGTGGATCACATTGGTGAACATCTATGCCCCTAATAGAAACCCGGAGAACTTTGTAAAGAGAATTTTGACGAAACTAGAATCTTTTAGAAAAGGCAAACTAATAGTCGCAGGAGATTTGAACCTATGTATGGACCCTGAGGTGGACACGTCAAGGGGCGATTTAAGATTAAGATTGGGCACACAGGGAAAGACACTCAAAAAAATGTTAAATCACCTTCAATTAATGGATGCATGGAGAATAAGCCACTTAAAAGATCGGGACTACACTTTCTTTTCCCCTGTTCATAAATCATTCTCGAGGTTGGACTACATTTTTATAGAACACCAGATGGTCCCTTTTCTGAGGGCAGCAGAAATTAAGGCTATTACCCTATCCGATCACGCACCGGTGAAAATCCAAGTAGAGATCACTGGTGTGGACCGGCCTAGGATAAACTGGAAACTTAATGATTCCCTCACACGGGACCCAGATGTAGTTGCGAAAATAGAGCAGGAATTAAAAAATTACTTTGAGATTAATGATACAGAGGATATATCCAGATCCACTCTGTGGGAAGCACACAAAACCTATATAAGAGGGATTTGGATTGCTATTGGAACGAGGAAAAAAAAAGAGAGGGGAGAAAAGTTGACACGTCTATTCAGGGAGATTCAGGAAGCAGAACAAAGCACAAGACCTAAGGGTCTCCCAGAAAAGCAGGAGCTAATTAAGAAAAGAAGAGACCTAAATGAGTTGCTGGAGAAGGAAAGGAGCTGTGCTTTCGATATGATAAACAGAGACATGTACCGAGAAGGGAATAAACCAGGAAGGTGGATGGCCAAAAGGATTAGGGAAAAAAGGAATAGGACCTTTATACCTAAAATAAGAGATGAAGAGGGGAACCTTGAATTCTCTACTCCAAAAATTGCTGGAATATTCCACTCTTACTACAGTGCACTTTATAAGGTAGGACGGAGGGAGAGATTGAGTGACAACAAGAAGGAAAGGATAAGGGAGTACCTTCGGGGACTAGACCTTCCCAGGGCAGAGAGGGATATGGTCGAGCGTCTCGATGCACCCATATCCCAAGGGGAGGTAGAAAAGGCAATAAAGGACACTGCCCTGAGAAAATTTTCTCAAATACTTGTACCCAAACTGTGTGACTATCTGAATGCCCTCGGGGAGAACGAAGAGTCCCGAGAAGAATCCCTATTAGCGTATATTACCCTTATCCTGAAAGAAGGAAAGGATCCAGCCTCACCCGGAAGCTACAGACCAATCTCGCTCTTAAACGTAGATACAAAAATTTTCGCTAAAATACTTGCAGATAGGCTGAAAACTGGATTAAAACAATGGATACATAGTGACCAAGTGGGATTCGTCCCGGGTAGGGAGGGGAGAGACAACTCACTGAAAACACTTCTTCTTATGCAGGAAGCAATCAGGAGCAACACCCCTGCAGCCCTGCTATCAATCGATGCCGAAAAGGCATTCGATAGAGTGGATTGGGGCTTTATGACTGAAACCCTGAAACATCTAGGATTGGGGGAGAGGATGATGAAATGGATCCTCTCACTATATAGGCATCCCAAGGCGAGGATTAGAGTGAATGGGACCCTGTCTTGTCCCCTTGAACTGTTTAACGGGACAAGACAGGGTTGCCCTCTTTCCCCAATTTTGTTTATTTTATCCTTGGAGCCACTCTTAGCGACTTTTCGTAGGAACGAAGATATTCAGGGAATTAAGGTGGGAACGAAGGAGTATAAAATAGCAGCTTTTGCTGACGATCTGCTATGTTTCGTTACCCGACCTAGAACGACAATCCCCATGGTGCTCAAGGAGTTGGAGCACTATGGAGGCTTGGCAAACTTTAAAGTAAACATGAGTAAGTCAGAACTCCTAAATATATCAATTCCTAAGCGTGAATAGAGGGCACTCCAAGCTGGGCTTCCATTTGTATGGTGTGAGAGGGAATTGGTTTATCTAGGTATAAAAATATCATCTTCACCGGGGGACTTGTTTGCCGATAACTATGTACCCCTACTTAATAAAACTAAAGATCTACTAGGTAGGATGAGATATGCCCTGTCTTGGATCGGCAGGATAAATGCGATCAAAATGTTTGTGCTTCCCATGTTATTATACACCTTCCAAATGGTCCCAATAGAAATCCCCCCTATATTTTTTGTTAAACTGCAGTCATTAATCTTAAGATTTATATGGGCACGTAAGCACCCTAGGGTAGCATATGACACTTTGTCGAAGGATAAAAAATTGGGAGGGGTAGGTGCACCGGATATTAAAAGGTATTATCAGTCGGTTGTTATCTCTAGAATAACTGACTGGCTACACAGTAAACAGGAGAAAAGTTGGGTGAATATTGAAGCAACACTGAGTGGGGTGGATATAGAAAAATTAATATGGACCCCACCACAATATAGAGATTTGGGAAATAGAGTTAACTTTTTGACTAAGAACACTTTTAGAATCTGGGATAGGGTAGGCAAGAGTTGCCACTGGGAATTCAACTCACCACTATTATCACTATTAAACACGGATTATTTTTTACCTGGGAAGGAGGAACACCTATATTTTACGAGATGGGCAAAAAAAGATGTAATACAACTACAAGATGTGATGAAAGGAAATAGATTGTACACTTACACTGAAATCACACAGGCTTGGGGGAACAAACCACTAGATAAGTGGAGGTACGCACAGATACTGCACTTTACACGTTCACTGCCACAACCACTAAGAGGAAAGGACCAGTTAAGAGATATTGAAAAACTATTAAATACCCCCACGTGTGTGAAAGGAAGTATCTCAAAATTATATAGCGTTCTAAGGGGGGAAGCTAGTAAAGGACCCCCCACTTTCCTGGAAAAGTGGGAAAAGGAAATAGGAGGCTTAGAAGGAGAAGCACACAGAAGTAAGATTCTAAAGATGGTTCACTTAACGGCAAGAGACTCCCGGACACATGAAATGGCCTATAAAGCGATAGCAAGATGGCATAGGACGCCTCGGAAGGTACACGAATATGACGCTGAGACCCCCCCAACTTGCTGGAGAGGATGTGGAGAAATGGGCACTCTTGCCCATCTTTGGTGGGAGTGTCCTAAAATCCAGAAATATTGGGGAGAAGTACTGGGTGAAATACAACAGATAACGGGGGAGCAGGTTAATAAAAATCCTTGGACGTGTCTGTTCCATGACACGGAAAGAGAGATCCCCCAATACATCAAGTCAGTAACCCCATTCCTCTTAAACGCAGCTAAAGCACTGATCCCTTGTCACTGGAAAGGGGTAGAAGCCCCAAGGATGAAGGATTGGATAATAAGGGTAGAATGGGCTAGAGGAATGGAAGAAGCAAAACACGCGATGGAAGGCCGGCGAGATAAATACACTAAGACGTGGGCAAGATGGCATGAGTATAGGAACACGGAAAAGTACTTGACAATTATGGAGGCTTGAGGACCATGGAGGGGAGAGGGAGGATGGGGTTTTTTTTTTTTTTTTTTTTTTTTTGGGGGTGGGAGGAGGGGGGGGGATAAAAATTAAAGCAGATAAGTAAAT
The DNA here is from genome assembly GCF_042186555.1 of Aquarana catesbeiana. Taxonomy (NCBI): domain Eukaryota; kingdom Metazoa; phylum Chordata; class Amphibia; order Anura; family Ranidae; genus Aquarana; species Aquarana catesbeiana. Next base: position 286,311,844 of record NC_133326.1, read on the forward strand.
ATTGGCACTTTTAATGGATAAAAAGGAAAGGGAAAAATTGGTAAAAAGTCTATGTATTAAAGAGATTACAATTTCCCTTAAGCCACAATGATGCGAAAAAGAGAGGGGGCGCAGCGTAAATGACGCAGCTGACTTAAAATCTCTCTAAAAGTTTGCTGACGTGGTAAAAAAAAAAAAAAAAAAAAAAGCGGTTGTAAACTGCTGCACTTTTTTCTCTTATCTGCAAGGCAAAGGCATAATGTGCTAGTATGCATCGCATACTAGCACATTATGTGACACTTACCTCAAAACTAAGCCTTTCAGCAATATTATCACTGGAGATGGCGTCCATCTTCTCCCAGTCTTTCTTCCAGGTTCGTGGACTCCGGCTCTGTGACTGCCGGAGCAGATGACTGCCGATGACGTCACTTTTGCACATGGGAGACACCAGGGCTCTAAAGAAACAACACAGGCGGCTGTTCCATCAGAGCGCATATGCCAGTGATTTCACTGGCTGCATGTACAGTAAATATCTCCTAAACGGTGCATGTTTAGGAGATATTTACACTACCTATGGGTAAGCCTTATTATAGGCTTACCTATAGGTAAAACTTAAAGATGAAAGTTTAATTCCTCTTTAAAAATGTTGCTCCTCCATAGAATCAGTGGAAGAGTGAGTGTAGCCACCCTAAGACAAAAAGTGTGTTACTGGACAGATCACCAGATTCCAAAAATACTTTGGTTTAGACATATTAATAAAGGAAGGCAAGGAACAAAGTGGTTTGACTTCAAAGGAGTACATTTTGATTAGTTGCTATGGTTTATCACAATTAAGAATTTGTTTTTATCACACTTTAATGAATGAGGTTATCAATACAAAAAAAGCAAACAGTGACCATATTAGCACTATGGATATATTTTATCCTCTAGGAAGAGATTAACTTGACCTAGGAAAACAGAAGTAGCTTTGATCAATATAAACCTAAGTACAAAACATGTGTTAACACTTGATTGAAGCTTGTAATGTGCTGTCCTATGGTATGTCATCTAACCATTTAAGCCAATAAATAGCTAAAAACCTCCACAAAAATAAATAAATAAAAAACAACTCTTAGCTTCTTATGGGGCAAATTTTAGGGACTCCAATGGCATGAGATATCCTCACCAGAATCATCAGCAAAATAAAAGTCAAAGTCATTTTCATAATGTAGAACAACATAACAGTAAGGAATCTAGAGAGAATAGTGTGCAGCCTATTGCCCTCTAATATCTGTTTAGGTAGACAAACAAGGCAGAAAAATCTGAGATTTTGCTTATTCTTTAACTGTAGTATTGGATGATCGTGTATAATTTTATATTATGTATTAAAAGCTTAGACTGCACCACACTAGAAAAGCAGCACAACAGAAATAGAATTCACAGAGCAACTGTTTAGCTAAACATACAGAGACATGACAAATACATACTTACATATTCTTAACAAGTATAAAAAAACCTTTACCGCAAACCATAACTGAGCTATCTACCTGCATATAATGTAAAGTAATTCATTCTAAAAAAATCACAACAAATACTCTAAAGCCTCGTACACACGAGCGGACTTGCCAACAGGCTAAACTCCGTCGGCATTTCCGACGGAAAGATTTAGAACATGTTCTATATCTGAGTCCGTCGGAAATGCCGACAGAAAAAGTCCGATGGGGCATACACATGGTCAGAATGTCCGACCATAAGCTCCAATCTGACTTTTTCTGTTGGGAAGTCCGGCCGTGTGTACGCGGCATAAGTCTGTTCTCAGTGGATGCATCTGGTGTTTGTTATTGCTAAACAGCCTGGCAGGCTTACAAGGTTCAACTCTCCATAGAAAACAGCACCCATTCACATATGAGTTGAGCACTGTTCAGACAGCTTAAAGGGGAAGTAAACCCATCCATAAAAACAGTTTCATTTCCAGCACGTGCCGGAAATGTAACACTCCCATTGGTTGTGCTCTCAAACAAACTGTCAAACGATCCAATGGCTGGTGTCATAACCAATCACATGTGCAGCATCATGGCAGTTGTAGATTAAACAGGCGCAAAGATGGCAGCTTCCTTGGTTGAAAACGATAGGGGGGTTTACTTACACTTTAAGGACAGGTTCACACATCTGTGAATTGGATGCAGCATTCCCCACATCCAATTCGTATGACAGGCAAGTGTGACCGGCTGTCAATGAAGCCGGTTTACACATGTCCAAGGCAGTAACGGCCCAGATTGAAAAAGGTCTTGTGCATCTTTGGGTCCAGTTTAGGTGTGAATTCAGACTAAAATTCGGACCTGAATCAAACCTGAACCAGTGTCCAGGAACACACTGGACCCCAGGTACGCACCTGCGGCCGCAAATGTGTGAACCCGGCATTAAACTTTTTTTTGCATCTTGCATATATAGATGTACATTTTTAGGTAAGTGATTTGCAAGCTTTTTTGCGCTTGTATGCAAGCTCAGGCATTTTTGTTTTGGCGGAGGAGACAAGAGGAGTTGTTCAGGGGCAAATACTTGCACGCTTAAGTGCTTCCATTTAAGGCTTATGAGGCCAAAAATGTGCAGCATAGCTCCAAAGAAATAAATAATAAACTCTGTGCTTATGGTAAATTCTAATTATTCATACTCTAGGTGAGCTGCTGAACACTTCTCTTTATCCTCAGTTAGGGAAATAGTGAAAGTTATTAATTAACACCACTTCTGCACTGGTATTTGTAAAATGTGTATAGCTTCAAAGAAAGCTCAGAATATGAAAGAATGAAATTCTTGATGTTGAGTATAATGTGTAGTCAAATGTACAAAATGCTCAAGTATCAACAGAGATTTAAGAGGAATGTGATTTCAATGCCTTGACTGTGAACGATGAAGATGAGTTTCTCCACAATGCCTATAGCTACAGCTAAAGACAAACTGTTTACTCATTGCTTTGAATACCATAAAAGAGAACTCAGAGCTATACTGATTGGGTCTGCACATGGATCATGCCATTTTTTTGACCACCTAATTTGTGTGAGGCATGACTGCAGCTGGGCCTCCCTGAACTATTTTTTAACCAAACATCTCTAACTAAGATGAATATGTAACCATTCTGTCTTTTGTATGAGTGCATTATCATACAATAGCATTAAATAGGAAAATTAAAACTAATCTGACTGGATTATGTGTTGAATATACTATATAGCATCATAGTCGGACTGTTGATAAACACCATTAAATCGAAATTACTAAACAAAAATGAAACTAAACTTAATTTTAAATATCTCCTGTTTTGACAACACCCTGAAGCAATTACACACGATTATCCACGAATGGTAAATCTCTGACAGTACTTCAAACATATGTTTGATTTTAGTGAATGTGGGCAGAAGGTAAAAATGTCAGTGAAAGGAATGCGTTTGGCTCCCATGTCTGAAAGTGATCCTATGTCCTGCTGTCTTAACTCCCAATTAGACACATAAGGAAAGTGATGTCATAGGCATCACTATACCTAAGCCCTACAGAGGCTTGTAAACCAATATGATGTGATCATTGGGATATGTAGCATGACAACATATTTCTGATGCTGTTTTCTGTCTGAAGTAGGAAGATAATAGCTGTTTTACAAAAATAACAATCTACATGTCCAAATTTACAAAACATAAAGGTGCTCAAAATCAAAGATCTAGCTGTGACTGAAGAAGAGGTTTGCAGTAGAAATTAGGTGCTTGTCTACATCGAATTGTCAAGAAAATGGAATCCAAAAATATTACTCATGTGATGTATTTGCTAAAGAATAAAATATATACCAGTGGAAAGTTGACATCATCCCAACTGGTTACAATTTGTACCCAAAAGTTAGTTTCAACAGATCAGACAAAATTGTTCTAATTTAGAGGATTTCAGTCTGCAAGCATCCACTTTGAGAGACCGCTTTGTAGAGAAGGGCTATGATAGCTGTGCTCTTGAGTCAGAAATCCAGAGAATATCCACTCTGGACAGGAATATGTTTCTAGTTCCCAAACACAGTGGTGTTTCCCAAAATCAGAATGTTTGGGAATTTAAAAGGTTTTTACCCATGTAGACAGTGTAAAGTATGTAGGGATTCAAAGACTAGAAGAGGACCACTTCCTTTACATCCCATATCACTGAATGTACCTTTACTATCAAGGAGTTTATTACATGTGGTACTATAGGTGTAATATACCTCCTGAGGTGCCCGTGCGGGTTCCAATATATTGGGAGAACCACGCGGGCACTCAAAGTGAGTATAGCAGAACATCTCATCAACATTAGTAAAGGTTTCAAAGGGCACAGTGTGTCCAAGCATTTCCGTGAATGCCATAACAGAGACCTAGCTTTGTTGCAGGTCACAGGTATTGAGAAATTAACCCCCCATCGGAGGGGGAGCAATATGAAAAAATCCATATCCCGCCGTTAAACCCATTGGATTTTTCATTTACGTACTTACAGTCCATTGGGGATGAATATTGAATGGGGCATTCATTGTTTCATTGATAACAGTTAATCCCATTCCTCCTACTTATTTGTGCTGGTGTTAGGTTTTTAACAGTATACATTTTTGTATATAAAATTGATATTTTACTATTGATAATTTAATGTATTCAATGAAGGGTCCATTTTAAAATATTTTTATATTACATATGGATTATATAATCATCGTGATCAATTATTTGCCAAACTAGGTATGAGAAATTATGTTTAGTATAAATTTGACCCACCAATGTTTGTTTTTTTATATTGTGTTCTGCAAACATTTATACTTATATGTACAATATTAATGGTGGATGAGATTATTGCAGAGAAATTAATTTGATCTCTGTATCCTGATCAATATTATTATTTTTTATATTTTTTTTCATTTTTTCAGGTTTAAAAACATATTTTATATAGAAATTTTTTATTAATTTTTTTATTGATTTTTGTAAAAAAAAAAAAAAAAAAATTCTTTCACCTCTAATCTGAGTGAAACATCAAGTATTAATTAAACCTTAGTGGCATAGTGTGTTTTAAAATCCACTCATAGTAATATGTATGTCCAATAAAGGTGACAGCAAAAGGATGCACAGATGAAGTGGACTTCCGGTGTCACACACATCCACTTGTATTTCTACACTGTTAGTAGACGTCTTGGGTGAGTCTACTTTCCCAGCTGAAGCCTATTACGGGGAAACGCGTTGGGGGAGCCCATTGTGAGTGTCTATCTGTTTGAGCAGGCTGCTGCAAACTGCCGCTTTGCACCAACAAAGCTGAAGCATGATGAAACAAGAGAAAAAGGAGCTCCGCATGGCGTAGGTCAATCAAGGTAGGTTTATTTTAAGGTAAAATACCATATAAAAAGTGATCACAAAAAAGTATAAAAATATATAATGGCAATGTGGGAAGCAGGAGGTGCTGGCCCGACGTGTTTCGACTAACAAGTCTTCCACAGGGGCATATCCATGAGGATATGCCCCTGTGGAAGACTTGTTAGTTAAAACGCATCAGGCCAGCACCTCCTGCTTCCCACATTGCCATTATATATTTTTATACTTTTTGTGGTCACTTTTTATATGGTATTTTACCTTGAAATAAACCTACCTTGGTTGACCTACGCCATGCGGAGCTCCTTTTTCTCTTGGTTCATCATGCTGAAGCACGGATGACCATCTTTGGACCACCTTCATTGTCGGACTGGTTTGGGAGCCAATAAGCCTTGGATACCCTCGTTTCAACCATCACCCAACCCTGTGTGGATTGGAGTTGGCGGCCTGCAGGAGACCATCCAGTGTGGCATCACCATTGGAGATCCAGTATCCCAAAGCCTTATAGACGCACTGCCGTACGGTACGTGCATCCAACTGATCTGGTAAGAGTACCCATTCTTCCATCTGAATGTCTTCTCCTGTTCATTGGTGCATTTTCCATTTCGGTTGAAGACTGAAGAGAGAGTTCCTTAGCCATTGGACACTCTACACTTTACATGTGGACTTTTCTTTCTCCCCTTTTTTATGTTTATTGTTATCACTTCACAACACTTGGGACTTATTTTTTGATGCCTTATAATATTTATTGTTTGCATCCATCTCCGCCTGCATGATTGGGGTGTTTTGGATGCATACAGGTTTCGTATTTATGTATTTTTTCACTTATATATTAATTCTTAGCACTACACTTAAAGAATAAATTAGCCCTGAGGTAAAATGTCATAATGACACTTGCTTCAGCTATGAGACATTACCTTGAAAATTTTGGCAGTCTACCTTTTCTTTTTTTTTTTATCAAAAAGGTTTTTATTGAACATATTAAATAGCTTCCAATGCACAAGCCATACATTTTTTCAACAATGACGGTTACACAGTCGAGTTAACGTTGCAGTTGCTACATATCCAAAAATATCATACATTTGCTCACTTCCACACTGCCCCCTCATGGACATAAATCTCTTCATGCATGGGTCATATAGATAGCATGTTCACCCCTAGGGACACTGTAGAAGTCTAGACGCACCAATTCTCTGGGACTTAGTCCAGGTGTGTCCAGCCAGCATGACCATAGCTTCTCAAACCTACCCGGGCATCCCCTGTGCTGGTAGATATACCGTTCCATAATAAAGGTATTCCCCATATGTGTTATCCAGGAAGTGGTAGTGGGTGGTGAGGTTGATTTCCATCCCATTAGAATATGTTTTCTGGCTTAAAATCGTGCCCTAGAGAATGCCATCTTGAGCAGTTCCTCAGGGATCACGTCCTCCAGGACCCCTAGTATACAACATATTGGGTCTATGGGTACCTTCATTTGAAACACCCGATTAAGTGTTCCAACCACCTCGCTCCAATAGCGGCGGAGCTTCGGGCAGCACCACAGGAGATGTATGAGATCCCCGTTCTGCTATCGGCACCGACAACACAGAGGGTATACCAGTCTTCCCATTTTATGGAGTTTTGTTGGGATGTAGTGTGCTCATAGTATAATATGGAGTTGGGAAACTTTTTGTGCCACATTCAGAGAGTAGGTAGTTATGGACTGCAGGGCCTCCTCCCACTGATCTCCCATAATTTGCCCCAGGTCTCTCCCACAGAGACACTGCCCTACTGGGGTATGTTCGTAAGTGATGTGTAAGTAGCATTTGGTAGCATTGAGATATGATCTCTTTAGTTTCAGTGCTGGATTGCAGCAGGTGGAAATTAGGAGTGGGTGACAGTGCTCAATCTCCTGCATCTCCCTGTGCACCAATGGCATGTCGGAGTTGAAGGTAAGAGTAGAGCATAGAAGCAGGTAGTTTAAATCTGGTTTGTAGTTCTGGGAAGGACAGCAGTTTACCATTGCTAAATATGTGAGATAGCAGTCACACCAAAGTTGCGCCACCTGGGCCCTTGCTGTAACTTAGCCAATTCCACATATGAGCGATTACCCCATATTGGGCTGAAATCTGTGAATCCCAGCACCCCCTGCAGTTGCCTGTCCTTGTTCCATATTTTTTGGATTAGTGTGAGTGTTGGCATCTGTTTATTGGATTTAGAGAACAATTGCGCCTCTAGTCCCATTGGGATGGTCTCGGTCCCCGAAGCAAACAGCATCAGCTGAGCCGATGAGCCCACCGGATCCTGCGACATAGAGCCAATCAGATGTTGCATCTAGGCAGCTATATAGTACAGCCAAGGGTTGGGGACCACCACCCCTCCACTGTCCTTAGAGTGCTGCAACTGCTTCAGTTTAATCCTGGGGGGCTTAGTGTTCCATAGTAACCGCCGGAAAAGGGTTTTTACCACTCTAAAGATGTTAAGGTGTATCAAAAAGGGCGTGTTGTGGAGGAAATATAGTAGCTGGGGCATTAAGATCATTTTAATTAGGTTGGCTTTATCTGCCAGTGACAGTTTAAGGTTATTCCATGTATTAATCTTATCCCAAAAAAGGAACAATAAGGGATGTACATTTAGGGAGCAATACTCCGTGAGTCAGGGCGAAATCTGTATACCTAGGTATTTGAAATTGGTAACTACTGGAATGGGACAAGAATCAGGAAGTTCCACCTCCCGTTGATCGTCCAGCATCATGAGGGCCAATTTAGACCAGTTTATGGTCAGGCCAGAATAGTAGCCAAACTCAGAGATTACAGACATGATCCCCCGTTAATGAGTTGTTGGAGTCCCCCAAGAAGAGCATCATGTCATCCGCATAGAGCATAACTTTTTCATGCATAGCACCATACTGGAACCCACGGACCTCACCAAGGCTGCTAACGGTTTTATGGCAATTGCAAAGAGCAGGGGAGACAGTGCACAACCCTGTCCTGTTCCCCTGCCTAGAGCAAAAGCAGGTGGCATCCTGTCCGCCACCCTAATCATAGCCTGTGGGGAAGCATATAGCAACTTAACCCAGCTAATAAACTGGTCCCCGAAGCCAAACTTGGATAACACTGCCCACAGATACTTCCAGCTGACGCTGTCAAATGCCTTATTGGCATCTAGAGAGAGAAGAGCCCCGTGACCCCCATTGTCTGCTTGCAGTTGCATAATAAGGAAGAGTCTCCTAAGGTTGGTAGTAGGGTTGTCCCGATACCGAGCATTTGCCCAAGTACTTGTACTCGGGCAAATGCTCCCGATGCTTCCCCCGATACCTGGAAGACAGCTGTGATTGGCGCGTGGGGGAGTTACAAGCTTCTCCCCCAGCGGCTTTCACCAGCTTTAGTGACATACAGCGGTGATCGCTCACCGCTGACTGTCACTGCATCCTCCTCCGTGCCCCCTCCTTTCCTCCGTGCCTCTCCGCTGTCCCCCTCCGTTCTGCTCTCCTTGTCTGTCCCCTCCGTTCTGCTCTCCTTATCTGTCCCCTCCGTTCTGCTCTCCTTATCTGTCCCCTCCGTTCTGCTCTCCTTATCTGTCCCCTCCGTTCTGCTCTCCTTATCTGTCCCCTCCGTTCTGCTCTCCTTATCTGTCCCCTCCGTTCTGCTCTCCTTATCTGTCTCCCTCCGTTCTCCCCCTCCGTTCCTCAGTCCCCCTCCTCCTTCCTTTGTGTATGGATAGAGTCAGCTGACTCTGTCCATTCACAATAACTGAAACATTGTAATCTCCTGTAATTACGATGTGTCAGTTTATGAATGGAGAGAAGCTGCTGTCTTCTCTCCATTCATTCTCAGTGCAGCTGAGGCTGCAGAGAAAGGGACTGGGGAATCTCTATCCTCTGTCTCTTTCTCTGTCTCAAGGGGGAGATATCAGAGGTCTGTTAAGACCCCTGATATCTCACCAAAGCCCCCCAAAAGGGCTGATTAAAAAAAAAACAAAAAAAAAACCAATAAAGAATAAAAAAAATATTATTGTAAAAAATAAAAGTTGTAAATAAAAAAAACAAAAAACACACATACACCGTTCACCCCCCCCCCCCCCAAAAAAAAAGCAAGCACTGTTAAAAAAAAAAAAAAAAAAAAAAAACAAAAAACACTGTCACGTGACATTTAAAAAAAAAGTATTGGTAATCGGTATCGGCGAGTACTTGAAAGAAAGTATCGGTACTTGTACTCGGTCCTAAAAAAGTGGTATTGGGACAACCCTAGTTGGTAGCCATGGACTTTTTTGGCATAAAGCCTACCTGATCTGGGTGGATAATAGAGGATACTATGTCGTTGACGCGCCAGGACCTTTGTAAAGATTTTTACATCGTTCTGGAGCAGTGAAATAGGTCTGTAGGAGCCTGGGTCAACTGGATCCTTCCCTGGCTTAAGCAACAATATCACTTTCGCTCTGGCCATGGAGGCAGGGAGTCTACCCTCCTCAAGAGATGCACTGAATACCTCCAACAGTTTTGGCAGTATTTGTTCGCCAAATTGTGTGTATACTTCCATTGGGAGGCTGTCTTCCCTGGTTGCTTTACAGGTGGGATATGTAGTTCCTCCAATGTCAATGAGGCGTCTAGTTGTTGTTTAGCCTTAGCTGACAAAGAGGGTAAATCAATAGTGGACATATAATTGGCCAGGTCCTCATCCGAGTAGGTCTCCCTCACTTTTTTGCTTTAGAAATGTCATTTTGCTGTGGTACTGTTCTAAACACAGGAAAACTGCGCCACTTTACAGGCATACTATAGATACACCCCCCAGGCACGATATTTAAAGGAATATTTCATATTTATTGTTTCACTTTAGGCATTATTAAAATCACTGCTCCTGAAAAAAATGCTTTTTTTAAAACATTTTTTTTGCATTACATGTCCCCTGGGGCAGGACCCGGGTCCCCAAACACTGTTTATGACAATAACCTGAATATTAGCCTTTAAAATGAGCACTTTTGATTTTTCATTTCGTCCAAATTTTTTGCCTGTTCGCAAGTTCTGGTGCGAACCGAACCGGGGGGTGTTCAGCTCATCCTTATTAAGGAACTGGGTTCATTCAAGAAAAAAAATTACAAAGTCAAACAGTCCAATATCTCTCCGGCCCATGAGTGGCTTCCCACTCATTGGTCGGGTTGTCAGGTTACTAAAGATGCAAAACAGTAGACCATGAACCTGAGTATCATTTGCATCATCCCCAACAGGAGGAGCTATTGCGTAATATGAAATAAAGTAAGTGTGAAGAAATAATATGCACAGGGCATTCTGTGCTTAACTTTGAACATATTAACTGCTGCCTGTTCCCCTACTTGGACTCATGCGAGCCCTTCCACTTTATATTTATTGACTAAGTCGCTCCGGACCAACAATGGGTTAAAGGTTAATCCATCTTGTAGAAAGAATGGAGAAGGAAAGATGAGTGGGAGAAGGAAAAAAACAGATAGAGGGGGAAGAATTAGGTAAGATAAGAGAAAAACCCATAGAGAAGGAGATGGGAAAAGACAGGAAGAAAGTGGTAGTGTCAGGCTATGGCCCTACTATACAGGATGCTAGTGTCTCTCTCTCTCCAGATCAAATGGATTCTGACAGGTATTTTATCCATGGAGTCCATGTTTTCTCAAAGTGGGCTAGCTTGTCCCTGTGGATAGCCACCATACGTTCATTGCTCATGATCCAAGTCAATTTTGCCTTCAAAAGATCAAAGGGGATTACGGGCAACCTCCAGGATTTCGCTATGGATAATCTAGCTGCCATAATGATGAATGAAATTAAGCACATGTCCTAGTGTCCCCTCCACCGGCTTCCCCAGAAGAGCCTGCTGTGGAGACTTTGTTAAGTTCAGTTGGGTGAGGGAATAGATAAAATTACATGTGCGGATCCAGAACCGCCTAACTTTGCTACACGTTCACCATGCATGTAGGACAGTATCCTCCTGGCTACAACTGCGAAAACATCTGGAGGAGATCCCCTGGACTGCAGATTCCAGTCCGACTGGAACTAGATACCATTGCAGAAAAACTTTATAGTTTGACTCCATCAGGGAGGTATTATTGTAAGATTAAGAATTGAATTGGGCCAGTTTCCCCCATTCCGCTGCTTCTAACTCTTCCCCTAAATCCTGTTCCCAATGTACCATGTAAGGTAATTTAGTGGATCCTCTGTATAGCATAGCATATATCATAGATATGTGGCCCGTGTGTTTATCTACTGAGCTACAGAAATATTCCATGGGGGGTCGAAGAGGTTAAGTCACCAGTACGTTTCAGGGATTTCAGGAAGTGTGTAATTTGGGAGTATCTAAACTGTTCCCCTATGGGGAGGAGGTATTTTTCCTGTACAGTGCTTCTGGACAGTAGTCCTCTATGGTCGCAGAAATCCGCGAGATGGAGGAAGCCTTTGTTCGTCCACCACTCAAAAGTGGAGGGGCTGAGACCCAGGAGAAACATTGGATTGGATAACAAAGGGGTCATAGGGGTATGGGGGGATTTGAATCTATGTCCTTTGGTCAGTCTGTCCCATAACCCCAGAGAAAAAGACAACGTTGGGCACAATATGCCCCGTCTGTCTTTGGCTGTTATCCATATCAGATGACTTATTGGAGTTGAGGGAAGGTGAGAAGATTCCAACTGTAACCATATTGGGTTGGCTCGCTTGGAATGAAAGCGGACCAATTGCGCCAATTGTGTTGCATAATAATATTTGGCTAAGTCTGGGACCTCCAGGCCTCCCCTCACTTTGGGGTAAATAGTATGCATCTGTTCACTCCTGGTCTCTTGTCCCCCCAAATAAATTTCAGGGCTTTCTGCTGGAAGGAACGCAAATCAGACATATTAATCATTATCGGTAGGGTACGGAAGAGTTATAAGATTCTAGGTAGAATATTCATTTTTACTGGGCTCAGCCTACCAAACCACGATGGGGGCTAGACATCCACCTGGAGAGGTCTTCTTGGAGTTTCTTATATAGAGGAGGATAGTTTTTGTGATATAAAGATTCAATGGAATGGATGAGATGTATGCCCAAGTAAGGGAGTGCGGTCTTCTGCCACTTGAAGGAAAAATTTTGTTGGAGAGTTTTTACTGTGCTGTCTTCTAAAGTTAGATTAAGTGCCTGGGACTTAGAATGATTTACCCTCAGTGCGGAAACTATGGTAAACTGCGCCAACTCCCAATAGAGATTGGCAATAGAGGTGATCGGGGAGGAAAGAAGCATTAATATGTCATCGGCGAACATGGCACACTTGTGCACCCTGTCCCCACAAGAAATCCTCTGGATATCCGTGTTATGCCGGATTTTAATGGCTAGTAGTTCAAGTGCTAGTATAAATAGAGTGGGGGACAGGGGGCAACCCTGCCGGGTGCCTCAATGTATGGGGAGGTAATCTGAGCTATATCCCTTGACCGACAGTCTAGCTAAGGGTTCACTGTATAATGTACGTATGACTGTAAGGAAGTTCTCACCAAATCCATAGCCTTCTAAGGTGTTGAACAGGTATTCCCAGGACAGGGAATAAAATGCTTTGTGTAGGTCAAGAGATAGTAACATGCCTTTTCTCTTGCCTATCCCGTCCCAATTTGATTTGAGCACCGATATGATATCCACCAGTCGCCTGGTTTGGTCAGGTGCCTGTCTGTGCGGGATGAATCCCACTTGGTCTGGGTCTATGTACTGTATCTCGAGAGGAATGTATTCATCCTATTCGCTAATATTTTAGTCATAATCTTGAGGTCTACATTGATGAGCGATATTGGGTGGTACTTTGTACAATCCCTATGGTCCTTGTCTGGTTTGGGTATGACGTGAATGAAGGCATTGTTTTCGTATTAGACAGTGGAATTCCCCTCCTGAGGGCATTAAAGAATATGCATAAATGAGGGAAAATAATTTCTGAATATTTTTTATAACAGTGGCCTGATGTGTTCAAACTTTTTATTGCTGCCGCTACCGCCGCTTCTGTGAATTCCTGTTCCATTAACTCTGCATGTTCTGCTGTAATCCGAGGAAGGGGAAGTTTTTGGAAAAATCCGTCAATCTGGGGTTTTTGTAGTGAATTGGGCTGGTCATATAATTTGGAATAAAAGTTGAAGAACTCCCCTACTATCAGCTGGGGGTTCTGTCACCGATGTCCATTACGTAATCACAACTTCGGTAGGGCTGGAGTGTAGATTCGCGGGCAGAGTTTTCATTCTAACAAAGTATGTGGTTTCTCTTTTCTCTTTCCCTCTTTTTATCCGGACCATTAGATAGATAGTATGTGGGGTATTTAGCATTTAAATAGTTGGGGGACGAAGCCCGAGAGAAGTGAGTCTCCTGTAACAGTAGGACTTCTATCCCCATTTTATGATAGTAGTGAAAGGCCTTTGTTCGTTTGGTAGGGGAATTGAGGCCTTGTACATTGTGAGTCAGAATTTTAAATTTGGTCTGTGTTATCTTAGTCATTGTGGTTCAGTAGACTGTACTCACCTGTAGATGACTTTGGTTGTCCACAACAAGTCCCACTGGTGTTTTTTTTTTTTCCTTTCTATGGTCAATTTGCAGCATCAGCACCACAAACATTTTGGACAAGCCATGGAGATGTTAAGATTATTGAAAAAACTGTACTGGGGTTTAAAGGTATAAAGCAAAGTATCATGGCTTTGGCACTACTGAAAGCTACTACACTGGACCAGTGAAGGACCATTTATACCTACAAAACTATGGGGCTGATTTATTATATCATATAGTCAAAAATCTGTGTAAAAGAATTTGTTCCACCTGTCTATTAATTTCCCAGCTGCTAGATAACGAACATATATTAATATAAACGAGTGACTACTCTATTGATTTATTAAAGGCAAATAGGATGTTCACTTTGCAAGGGAAGTTGCACTTTACAACGGAATCTTCTCTGAAGCTTGGTGAATGAGCTGCAATTTCACTTTGCAAAGAGTACCAGAACACATGCAAGCAAAATAAAAAAACAACAACACATGATTGGATAATGGTAGATAGCAGCACTTCACAACATTCACCTTGCAAAGTACACAAGGTGTAGTGTAGTATATCAACCCTTAAATGTTCTCTTTGCAGAGGCCCCAAGTTATAGCCAGGAGCTGAGTATTTTCTGTTATACTGATGTAGGGCAAAAAGGGAAATGTAAAGCACGTTTGTCAAATAAAAGTGGACAGGGACATCTTTAAACTTATGATAATGTGTGGACTAAGTCCTTGAAGGCTCTACCCTTGACACACTGCACAGGACATGGAAAAGGAGTAGAAGTCACTGGAGTAGGGGTAAGGAATTTTTCTTTAATTATTACATTATTTATAACATCTGACAAATAATAGTATTGATTAAAAGTTATTATTCTGTGGTCTTGTAGTGCTAATTCTGTTGATGATGAGGTTACCTTCTCAATTTTGTTTTTCAATAACAAACTAATGATATGTTTTCACATATACTTTATCTTTGATTTCCGTACTTACATTAGAGAACATCTGTTATTATATATATTACTAGATTCCACAGGAACAAAAGGACCTTAGTCACACTATATGGTCAGGTTTTTTATGCTGTCGACAATTAGCGATTACTGTGATTCTGAATAACAACAATTTTTATATTCCAAGTTTTGAATTTTCTTGAGTTTTTTTCATGCCCAATTCCATTATAAAAAAAAAGTTAGTATACCTTGAATGCTTGAATAAATAATATGTATATTTTGAAATAACTTTTTTCAGAAAACATTTAAATACGTAATAACACTTTATCTTGATAAACATTAAACACATGATTTGTTGCACCTTATATATGTAGCAAAGTCCCAGGCCCACAAAGGCCTAATGGTGACCTCAAGAGTAAGGGAGAGCTGACATCCTTCCTGGGTGTAATGCAAGATGAAATGATGGGTGCCAGTCACTTTTTTGAATGCCAACAAGAGATTTATTGTCTCTTAACAAGAACTGTGGGAGAGCGGGTCAGGGCCAGGACACCCTTAGGTAGATGCAATGTTAATTGGCAGACTCTGAGACACTATAGGTAGACAGCTATATAGGGAAAGGCCTCCAGCCGGATGCCACATCTGTATAGGTAGGGCCACTGTCTCCTATGGCACTGAACTTGTAACAGTCACTAAAGGTAGTTGTACATAACTCTTGGTAACACAGAACAGCCCGTTTATTATCTCACAGTATCCCACTGTAGATCTTCAATCACTGAGCTCCCAGTCTCTCACTAGACTTCCAGATCCCAGTCGTCACCGACTCGTCTGAGCTCTTCCACAGCAATCCCGCTGTATACTCCTCAAGCGTCACCCCCCGCTAACCTGCTGGATCCCTGGCTTGGCATTCGCTGAAGCTTTCCCACTTCTTCACCGTCCCTGGCTGGTGAGAAGACTGCTCTGGTACTTGCTCAAGCTTACTCACTGTAGTCTCCGGTAATAAGGTGGATGGTAACTTAGACTTCTTCCCCTTAACCTCTGACCACAATTGGTTCCCAGTCCGGCTGAACCTTCACAACTCAGTTGGACTCCAATCCTGTAGTCTCAACTCTACGCTGCTTCTCCTGCTCCTAAATAGGCCTCAGGAAGCCTAGCAGCCAGGTGTATCCGGCATAGGCTTCAGGCTTCCGGCCTAGCAGTCCAGGGCGTCATAACACACGTCCACCTAGACAGCCTTTCAGGTGGCAGTGAACCCTGATCACTTGACTCCACCCAAATAAATAGGATCTCCCAGCAGGCCAAGTGACTAAAGAAACCCCTGCCTATTGGCTGAGACACCCCATCCATTCATGATCTGTCCTTGCTATGCCCTTGTCGATCTAATGTCACTAACCAGAATGCCACCTAGTGACAGAAGAGAAAAGTGCAGCAATTCGAGAAATAGGGGAAAGTCAGTGGATCTCCTAACAATTAACAGGACAATTACTACCTGGCAAACTAAATTTGTTAGCAACCCTGCCTAAACACCAGGGTGCTACATCCTCCCCCTGCCTAGGAAACGACGCCTCAGAGTTTGCAAAAAAAAGGAAATTCTCAAGCCTGAGAGTGGATATCCTGGCAAAAACTGGGATAGTTGGGGTAACAGGGAGGGATAAACAAAGTGTCAGGGCTGGGCTCAGCCCTTCCTTCTCTGAGCTGGCCGCTCAGCTGTCGGCTAATTGCCAGCTCCTATCTCTCTACAGTGACTCACCTGTTGATGATCCTGCTCGTCGGTCCTGCCTACTTAAGCCGTCCAGTCCAGATGATCTCTGCCTTCTCCTTGGTCACATCTCTAGAGACGCTCTCCTGTGTTCCTGGTAAAGACTTGCTTGGCTGACATTCCTTCTGTCTCCTTGACGTTTTGGCTTGTCTGACTATCCGTTCCGGTTCCTGAACGTTTACATTTACGTTTACTCTGTTTACTTTTTTTTTATTATTATTAAACTAGTGTGATTTAACTGTACTTCTGTCTCAGTCTGATTCATGGTTTCTGACAGTAGACGAAGGCCTTGAATTCAGAAGATGCAGTCAATTTAATATTTTTTCCAGATGGATGAGCAGGATCACCGCATGGATCAGTTTGCCATGGCGTTACAAATGCTCCTGAGTTGCACGGCTCACCTGCAATCTCCCACTGCAGCTGCTCCAGTACAACCTGAGTTGCAGGCCGTCCCTGCTGCTGTTCCAGTCTCTGTGCAGGCACCCGCCTCGATTATTACCTCTATAAGAGGTATGTCTGGTTCCGCTCTGCTTACCCAGCGATTTGGAGGTGATCCAGTCCAATGCAGAGGGTTTCTCAACCAGGTTGAGATATACTTTGAGATGCTGCCCCAGGTGTTTCCCACAGAGAGTAGCAAAGTAGTATTCGTGATATCTTTGCTTTCTGAGAGGGCCTTGGCCTGGTCAAACCCTCTTTGAGAGACGAAAAAACCTGTTGTCTTGAGTTACCCTGAATTTGCGTTTTCTTTTAAAAGGGTATTTAACGTTCCCACATGCTCTGCTTCTGCTGCCAAGTGCCTCATGTCCATAAAACAGAATACAAGAACTATTGCCCATTACACCATTAAATTCCGTACTCTGGCAGCAGAGGTTGCTTGGAACAATGAGGCCCTCGTGGCTGCTTTTTCTCATGGTCTCTCGGATACTATCAAGGATGAGATAGCAGCCCGAGATATACCCACTGAGCTGGATAAGTTGATCACGTTTGGCATCCTCATTGACTCCAGACTCAGAGAAAGACTCTCTTTTAAGGAGCACTTGCTGAAGCCTCCTGTACATTTGTCTCCGAGCTTTGCAGTCCCACCATGATTTCCATAGACGTTTTCTCCTCAAGCCTGGTGGTCCTCTGAGGGGGAGGGGTCATTGAGGAAGGGGTACTGTCAGAGCTGAGCTCAGCCCTTCCTTCTCTGAGCTGGCCACTCAACTGTCAGCTAATTGCCAACTCCTATCTCTCCACAGTGACTCACCTGTTGATGATCCTGCTCGTCGGTCCTGCCTACTTAAGCCGTCCAGTCCAGATGATCTCTGCCTTCACCTTGGTCACATCTCTAGAGACACTCTCCTGTGTTCCTATTAAAGACTTGCTTGGCTGACATTCCTTCTGGCTCCCTGACGTTTTGGCTTGTCTGACTATCCGTTCCGGCTTCTGAACTCTGGTTATGTTTTGACTACGTTTACTCTGTGTACCTTTTTTTATTATTATTAAACTAGTGTGATTTAACTTTACTTCTGTCTCAGTCTGATTCATGGTTTATGACACAAAGTAACAATACATATGGCGTACCACATGAAGTAGGTATGCATAACATATGTACATAGGCAAGTGGCAGTTCACACAAGAGCAGATAAATAACAATATTTACAGTTTTATGTGTGGCGTACCACCCGAACAAGTGAGGGAAAATAATACAACAGTAGCCTTATATCCTAACTATCTACCTATTATATACACCTGTAAAGAATAGAAAGTCCAGACTCTAGCTCCTACCCCTGCTCCAATCCAACCCACCTCTTCTGTGACACCCAAACTTCCCTTGCCTAAAAAGTTTGGTGGTGATACTGAGGACTGCAGAGGTTTTTTAAATGTTTGCCATTTTGCATTTGCGCAACAATCCTGGGACTTTTAGCACTTCATCTGCCAAAGTGACTTTTGTAATTTCTTTGTTAACCTGTTGCCGCCCGCCCACCGTCATATGACGGCGGAGCGGCTCTTGTTCTGGGCCGCCGTCATACGGCGGCTGATTCACACAGGGCATGGGTGCGATAGCGGGTGCACAGCCCTGCTCGGTCGGTGACGCCGTGTCCCCGGGACACAGCACGTCACCGACAGGGGTGAACAGCCATTGGGCATGGCTGTTCACCATGTGATCAACTGCGATTACGTCACGGACGATCACAAAGGAGTATTCCCCGCTTTAGACCACGCATGCGCGCGATCAGGAGCGCACAGCGCGGTCACGTCGGTGGCGCCGTGTACCCAGGAACACTCCTCATCATCGACAATGGTAAACGGCCAATGGCTGGCGAGTGACTGATCTATGTGTGTTTTGTAGTGTACTGCACCAGCACCACAAAGAGAACCTGTCACATCGCCCCCCCCATTACAGCTGTCACCCAACAGTCACCACATCAGTGCTTAAAAAAGTACACCTGTCACTCATCAGTGCCCACAAAGTGCATCTGTCACCTATCAGTGTCCACAAAGTGCACCTGTCACCCATCAGTGCCCACAAAGTGCACCTGTCACCTATCAGTGCCCAAAAAGTGCACCTGTCACCCATCAGTGCCCACAAAGTGCACCTGTCACTGTCAGGGACTGCCATCAGCGGTGCACCTGTCACCCATCAGTGACCATCATCAGTGACCGTCATCAGTCACCCATCCGTGACCCTCATCTGTCACCTATCAGTCCCATAAAGTGCACTAGTCACCATCAGAGACTATCATCAGTGACTGTCACCCGTTACCTGTCACCCACCAGTGACTGTCGCACGTCACCTGCTACCCACCAGTGACCATCACACGTCACCTGTCACCCATCAATGACCGTCACCTGTCACTGATCACCTGTCGCCCATCAGTGACCGTCACCTGTCACCCATCACCTGTCGCCCATCAGTAACCGTAATTTGTCACCTGTCCCACAGCCCATCAGAAATAATGTCCAAAAATTCTATACAAGTGAGGAGGCCTTCCAAATCCTCTCCATGACTGATGAGAGCAGCGGGGAGTTCTCATCAGATTCAAATGCCAATTCCGAATCAAATTCAGCATTTGAACCGATCGATAGTAGTGGATCGGCAAACAAATCAGAGGAAGAATGGATCCCTCCTAAAAGAGCACGGCGCTCTGAAAACCAGGCAGCCACCAGCAATATACCCCAGGATCAAATTTCCAGGCCCAGTACCAGCGCTGCTGCCAGCGATAGACCCCAAAACCAAAGGCCCAGTACCAGAGCTGCCACCAGCAAAAGGCCACAAGAAATGCCCAGTACCAGCACTTCCACAGCATCACGCCCAAATGCCAGCACAGGAACTCCAACTACCAGCACTGGAGTGCCACGTCCCCCAAGAGCCAGGGCCGCTATATATCTCCCAAATTGTCTTGCCAATCCAACATGGCTGCCTTCCAACTCAGGATCAGCAAGAATTCCCCCTTTCACTGCACAGCCAGGTGTGCAGGCCAATACCCAACATTTTTCTGAAATTGATTGTTTTAATTTATTTTTGCCCAACACTTTGCTGCAACTCATCTTGGACCAGACCAATTTATATGCCCAGCAGCATATTGCCAACAACCCCCAATCTTCATAAGCCCGTCCATTCGAGTGGAAGGATTTGACTCTGGAGGAGTTCAAAATGTTTATGGGCCTCACCATAAACATGGGGCTTACAAAAAAAATGAAGGATATGCCTATTGGTCCACCCACCCCATTCACCACATGCCAATTTATAGTTCTGTAATGTCCAGGTCCCGATACGAGATGATAATGCACTTTCTTCATTTCAGTGACAACACCCAGTGCCCTCCCCGCAATCATCCAAATTATGATAAATTATATAAAATTCGCCCGCTCATTAATTTCTTTTCCCAACGATTTGCAGAACTCTATGTCCCCGATAAGCATATATGTGTAGATGAGTCCCTGGTACCCTTTTCAGGCCGGCTAAGAATAAAACAATACATTCCTGGCAAAAGGGCCAAATACGGAGTGAAATTTTATAAGCTTTGTGAGAGAGTCACGGGATATCTGTATGCATTCCGCATAAACGAAGGAAGAGATTCCCAGCTCCAGCCCCCTGAGTGCCCGGCCTACATGGGCACAACTGGTAAAATTGTATGGGAACTGGCATACCCACTGCTGAAGAAAGGTTACCACATATACCTGGATAACTTCTACACAAGCCTGCCCCTTTTCAAACACCTATACCTCGCACAAACCCTGGCCTGTGGAACCTCCAGAAAGAATAGGAAGGGCTTCCCACAAGCCATAGTAAATAGGAAATTGCGAAGGGGAGAAAGAGCAACTTTGAGATGCAACAAAGTGCTGGCCTTGAGGTGGAAGGATACCAGGAATGTGTACATGATGTCCACCATCCATGACGACACTACAGTTGAAGTTCAGAGAAGACAAGGTCCCATTGTAAAGCCAAAATGTGTACAAGATTACAATCTGTGCATGGGGGGGTGGATTTCAACGACCAAATACTTCAGCCCTATTTAGCAATAAGGAGGTCCCGTTTCTGGTACAAGAAAGTAGCACTCTATTTAATTCATTTGGCCATTTATAATGCCTACATAATTTACACCAAATCCACCGAAAGCCCTGCCCACTTCCCAAAATTCATTGAAGAAGTTGTCACGTTCCTCATCTACCATCAAAGACCGCCCCCCAGAAAACCTTCGCTCTGATGCTGTTAGCCGACTTCATGATCGCCACTTCCTGGACCACGTTCCACCATCTGAAGCAGGCCGAAGACTCCAAAAAAGATGTTGAGTATGCAGCAGTAAAGGATTTCGAAGAGATGCCAGCTACCATTGTCTCCAGTGTCCCCTTGAACCCAGCCTTTGCATTGGTGAATGCTTCAGACTATATCACACATCCCTAAAATATTAGCCCATATTCTTAACCATTTCCCCATTTTCATCATCTGTGCTGACCATTTCCCATGCTTCCTCAAATAACCATGCCACTGCCTTCTATGTGAACTGACCCTGGCCTGTTTTTTGACTATGCCTCTGCCAACCGTTATGACTGATTACATGTGAACTCACCCTGGCCTGTTTTACCAACTACACTTCTGCCTACTGTTTGGACTGCTTAAATGTGAACTGACCATGGCCTGTTTTACCAACTACGCTTCTGCCCACCACTTGGACTGCTTGCATGTCATCTGACCCTGCCCTGTTTAATGGACTATGCTTTCGCCTACCGCTTGGACTGATCTGTTGCCCTGCTACTGTAGGACACAGGGGTCTCATATGTGAGAGGCTCCAGAAATGTTTTTCCGGATGGAGAAAACAATTTTTTTTGTTGTCTCTGGGTTTAGTAATTTCCGGATTAGGGTCTGGAGTCTGGAGGCTTCATAGAGATTTGGGTGGGTCGAAGCCTCTACCCCTGTGCCCCTGTGCACAGGTCTTACCTGATTGCGGCCCTCAGCCTGCTGCTGACTTACTGGCGCCATCCCCCTGCCTGCAGCATAAACTGACCACAACTCTGCCTGCTACCTGGACTATGGAAATAATTAGCTGTAGCAAGAGGCAGTATGTTTACGAAGGGCTGGAGAGCGGTACAATAATGAGTGCAGGGAGGTAACGGTGTACCAGGACCAATATTATGGCTGTGCTGGCTGTCTCTGTCTGGATAATTTCTATGGACAAATGCTTTGGCTGTGCTGACGATATCCTTGTGCTGACTATAGACAATATTCCTGCCTGCTGCCTGGATAATTACTATTGTTGCTAAGCACATCCCTGCCTGCTGCCTGCACCAATTCTCTCCGCTGGGGACACTACTAAAACCACAGGTAGTACTTTTTTTTACCCTTTCCTCAATAGAATTTATTTTGGAGTGTAATTTTTGGTATGTAAATGCTAGGTGTTAGAAATATAAGGGTCTTCAAAAATAATAGGTTGTCAGGAAATTAGTTGTGTAATTTATGCTTGCATAATGGTGGGCGGTCAGGCTGTGTAAAAGTCTGACACATGTGGTATCGCCATAATCAGGAGGAGTAGCAGAATGTATTTTGGGGTGTCATTTTTGCTATGTACATGCTATGTGTTGAAAATATCTTAAAAATGGACAACTTTGTAGAAAAAAAAATGCATTTTAATTTTTTTCCACATTTTCCAAAAACTTCTGGAAAAAAATAAACCGTTCAAAAGACTCATTATGCCTCATAGATTATACATTGGGGTGTCTGCTTTCCAAAACGGGGTCATTTTGAGGGCATTTCCATTGTCCTGGGGCTCCAGGGCCTTCAAAACTGTAATAGGTGGTTGAGAAATGAGATGTGAAATTTATGCTTGTAGAACGCCTGAAGGTGCTACTTCCCTGGCGGGCCTCTGTATGTGGCCAGGCTGTGTCAAAGTCTCGCACATGTGGTATCGCCATACTCAGGAGGAGTAGCAGAATGTATTTTGAGGTGTAATTTTTTCTATGTACATGCTATGTGTTGGAAATATCTTAAAAATTGACAACTTTGTGGAAAAAAATGCGTTTTCATTTTTTTTCCCACATTTTCCTAAAACTTCTGGAAAAAAATGAACAGTTCAAAAGACTCATTATGCCTCATAGATTATATGTTGGGGTGTCTGCTTTCCAAAATGGGGTCATTTTGTGGGTATTTGTACTTTCCTGGCTTTTTAGTGTCTCAAGAAATAAAATAGGTCTTCAGTACATCAGGTGTGAGCAGGTGTGATCAATTTTCAATGATTTGCACCATAGCTTGTAGACTCTATAACTTTCACAAAAAAACAAATAATTTACACTAATTAGGGTTATTTTTACCAAAGATATGTAGTCGTATAAATTTTGGCCAAAATTTATGAAGAAATATTACTAATTTGCAAAATGTTATGATAGAAACAAAGAAAAAGGCAGTTTTTCACCAAATTCTCAGTCTTTTTTTATTTATAGCACAAAAAATAAAAAACTCATTAGTGATTAAATACCACCAAAAGAAAACTCTATTTGTGTAAAAGGACATAAATTTCATTTGGGTACAGTGTTGCATGACTGAGTAATTGTCATTCAAAGTGTGAGAGCGCTGAAAGCTGAAAATTGGTCTGGGCAGGAAGGGGGTGAAAGTCCCCTGTAGGCAAGTGGTTAAAGGGGAAGGCCCTGGCCTGGGGTTCTCCTTACCTGGAATGCAATGATTCTGTGCTGCAAGACACTTACAAATTACTGGCTTCTCTCCAGACTGTATTTGGAAAGCCAGGTAGAACTTCTGCAGCTGAATACTCACTTTTGGACATACAGCAAGGTACCAGGACTGTACACAGTATGCTATTGAGTTCCGTACCCTGGCTGCTGAGACTAATTGGGACTCAAGGGCATTACGTGCAGCCTTCCGAAAAGGTCTTACAGATCACATCAAGGATGAATTCGTCTATAAGGATTCCCAAGAAGACCTTGAAAAATTCATAGAGCTGTGTGTTTGTCTGGATGTCCAGTATCATGAAAGGTGCCAAGAGAGACTTAGAACTCACAAACTTCCTAGACCAGTTTACCATTTGGCCCCTAACTTCCAAGCGCCACCTCAGCCAGAACCTGAAATTTCAGTTGAATCCCAGGCACCTGTGGAACCCATGGAAGTCAGCCGTCTCCACCTAACAGAGTCAGAGAAACAAAGGAGGCATGCATTTGGCCTATGCATGTACTGTGGACTTAAAGGACATTTGTTGTCTGTCTGCCCTTCCCTTCCAGTAAAAGACAGGGTCTAACCAATGTTGGAGGAGCTGGGTTAGACCTTAC
Source organism: Aquarana catesbeiana (assembly GCF_042186555.1). Taxonomy (NCBI): domain Eukaryota; kingdom Metazoa; phylum Chordata; class Amphibia; order Anura; family Ranidae; genus Aquarana; species Aquarana catesbeiana. Next base: position 286,336,077 of record NC_133326.1, read on the forward strand.
AGGTATATCCTCCAAGACCAAGATTACTATTCCCGCAATTTTCCATTTAGCCTCTAAACTTGTCTCCTGCGAGGCTTTTGTGGATTCTGGAACCACTGGCATATTCTTGGACTACACTTTTGCTAAGGAAAATAACATCACATTTGTTCCTAAGTCTAGACCTCTGAGCATCACCACCCTGAATGGACAACCGTTGGGAGATGGATTTGTAAAGTTTGAGAATACGACAATCACCCTTCAGGTAGGCACACTCCATAAAGAGGAAATCATCCTGTCTCTTATTGATTCTCCACTTCTGCCTGTTATCCTTGGTTACCCATGGTTACAAAAACACAACCCTTCTTTTGATTGGGAAAATGGAGAACAAACCTCTTGGGGGTCGTCCTGTTATCTAAACTGTTTGTCTCAACCCAAAAGATGTTCTGGTTGTCTGTTGGCTTCCATGGCCATCCCACCTACCTTGCCTCGCGAATACCATGGGTTTGCAGATGTATTTTGCAAGCAAAAGGCAGGTTTTAGCTCCACATCGTTCTTTTGACTGTGCGATTATTTTGATTCCTGGAGCACCTCTTCCCAAAGGAAGGTCCTATTCCCTGTCATTGCCTGAACAAAAATCTATGGAGGAATACATAAAAGACAACTCAGAAAGAGGTTTTATCCGACCCTCTTCTTCTCCAGTAGGAGCAGGTTTTTTCTTGGTTGAAAAAAAAGATGGGGGTCTTCGACCATGCATAGACTATCGAGGGTTAAATCAAATCACCGTAAAAGACTCCTACCCTTTGCTTCTCATTCTAGAACTATTTGACGTAGTTAAGGGAGCCATTATCTTCTCTAAGCTGGACCTCCTAGGAGCTTATAATCTGATTCGAATTAGAGAGGGAGACGAGTGGAAGATAGCATTGAACACCCGCAATGGACATTTTGAGTATCTAGTTATGCCATTTGGACTTTGCAATGCCCCTGCTGTCTTCCAACATTTCATGAATGCCATTTTTCATGATTTCAGCAACAGTTTTGTGATCCTCTACTTGGACAACATTTTAATCTTTTCCAAAACTCATCTAGAGCATGTCCCACATGTAAAGCAGGTATTACAACGACTGAGAGAAAACCACCTTTACGCGAAGATTGAGAAATGCAGTTTTCATCAAAGCCGTATAACTTCCCTTGGATACATCATAAGTGCTTTCCAAATGGACCCTCAAAAATTTTCTGCTATCTTGCAATGGCCCAAACCGACCACTTTAAGAGGGCTCCAAAGCTTTCTAGGGTCTGCAAATTACTGCAAGTGCTTCATCAAAGGTTTTGCCTCTATTGCTGCCCCCCTTACTGCTATGACTAAGAAAGGTACAAATAGCAAGGTGTGGCCCTCAGAAGCAGAATCAGCTTTCCAGCAAATAAAAGACATGTTCAGCAAGGCTCCAGTTCTTCAACATCCAAATCCCACCTCACAAATTTGTCGCACAGATATCTACGGCTTTTTCCCAACAGCTACAAGAAACCCAGAATTGTATTCCTCAAGGCTTGAAGATACCACCAGGTTGCCTATTTGTAGCCCCTAGCCTCAGAAAACCAGTACTCCCCTGGTACATGATGGTGTGGTATCCAGTCATCCTGGTGTCACCATCACTCTTAAGACCTTGCAGCATCATGTCTGGTGGCCTCATATGAAAAAAGATGTCACTGACTATGTGGCTGCCTGTCAAACTTGTGCTGCTAATAAAGTACCCTGCACATTGCCTACTGTACTGTTACAACCACTTCCTGCACCTTGCCAGCCTTGGACCCATTTGACTATGGACTTCATTACAGAGTTACCCAAGTCTGAGGGCATGACTGCTATATGGGTCAAAGTGGATCGCTTTTCCAAAATGTCTCACGTTGTACAACTCCCTGGATTACCTACAGCGGAAGCACCGTCTACGCTCTTCCTTTCCCATATTGTGAAACATCATGGCATACCTACCAATGTTGTCTCAGACCGCGGATCCCAGTTTGTTTCCCGATTCTGAAGAGCGTTCCGTAAGAAACTGGGAGTAACGCTGTCACTCTCTACCTCACATCACCCTCAAACATATGGTCAAACTGAACGCATGAACCAGACCCTGGAAACCTATCTTCAACATTATGTCAAAGCGTTACACTCTAATTGGTCTGAATATTTGCCTTTGGCTGAATTCGCCATAAACTCCCGTTGGCACAGTGCTCTTCATACCACACCATTCTACGCAGACCTAGGCTATCACCCTCAGACTTTTCCCCTACTTTAACCTTCTTCTGGTGTACTAGCAGCAGATCGGCGGGTGAAAAATATTCTGCTACACTGGAAAAAGATTTGCTTATTACTACGGAAGTCAGCAGGCAAGTATGCGTTTTTCTCCAACAAACAGAGATGCCATATGCCTCCATATGTGGTGGGGGACAGAGTTTGGCTATCAACCAAAATACGTGAGACTGAAACAACTTTCTGCCAAATTGGGCCCTCGATTCAACGGTCCTTACAGAACTATTGCTCAACTCGAGCCCGTCTCTTATAGTTTAAAATTGCCCTCCTCTCTCTGGCTACATCCCGTATTCCACGTTTCTCTCCTCAAAAAGGCAATTTTCAATCACTACTCCAGAACCCAACAGCTACCTCCTCCTGTTCTTGTTGATGGACAACATGAGTTTGAAGTCGTAGCCTACGGTATCTGGTTCATTGGAAGGGATATCCGGTCACAGACCGTTCCTGGGTTCCAGCCAAAGATTTGCATGCCCCTGCTCTTATTCAAGACTTCCATGTCTCCTTTCTCACTAACCCTTGCTAGGCCCCTGGAGGGGTCCACTGGGGAAGGAGCCCTGTCATGTATCTGGGTGTCTTCGAACCAGCATGTTCCTGGTTCCACAGCTGCAGTCTTACCAGTTGTGCTACAGAGGAGATCTGAAGTAAATGCAATGTTCTCCTAACTTGATGCATTGCCTTGGACTCACTAGCCCCACCCATAAATAGTAATAATAGCTTCCTGTTATTCGGTGCCCGTTTGTTTGGACTTGCTCCCTGGGTGTATTGAAAGCGCTGTGATTTTGATTACTATGTATTGAACCTCTGCCTGAATTCTTGACCACTCTCCAGCCTGCTGATTTGGTACTTCACCGCCAGCTCGTGTATGACCTCTGCCTGCCTGACCATTCTTTGGATTTCAATTTCAATTTTGTACTGCTTTGCCTGATCTGTTACCGACTTGATCTGCCTGACTACGTTTTCGTCTGAATCCTCAGCATCCACTTTCGACAATACCACAGGTATCTTACAATATATTATATATAATATATATTTATATTATATTATAAACATTTTACATAATGTGAACCAGGACTCACTCAGGTTGGCACTCTCGTCCCACATGGTGGTCAGCATAATCAGAAACATCCACAGCTTATCCTACCTAACTAACTAAACACCCCCCCAGTGTCCTTGGAGCCCCAAGTCCATCAATCTTCCCACTGGTGGTGCAATCACAGATCAACAATATTCCCAGCAGTCTCCCTTCTTCATAGGGATAACTCCGGGGACAGAAAGCATGGCTGTAATTAACAGTAATAAGCCATACCATGGTGCAAAGGACCGCACTTCCTGAAAGCAACGTCCCTCAGCAGATCTCCTTGCATTTGAAATTCTCAGTCTGTCCACAACATAGCTGGGGACTGAGAATAGTTTTCCTCATTACTCAAGAACAGGACACACTGAAGTCTCTCAGCGGAAAATCGGCATGTAACTTTCCAGAGAGAGTCACACTGGCAATTTCCGAACACAGGCCAGAATGATTCAAGTGGGCACTCCTAGCCACTGCCAACAGAATGCAGTCCAGCAGTGCAGCCAAACAGGAATGTCCCCACAAGTAACTTTTTCTTGAAGGTGTAGTAGCTTTCATTAGACATTCTTCACAGAGCACACATTTGTAATCCACAGTAATTTCGGTAACTTGACACAGTTCTAGGTATTAACCAGTAATACCTGGGATCTGGTAACTGTAGGGTTTCCCCTTGGGCATTTACAGTGGTAATATAATGCCAGGTGTCTTTCTTATTAGGCTTGCGGATAACGACACAATCCAGATTAATCTGACGACCATAGCCCCAAGTTTGTAAGACAGACGTATACTTTTCAGCATATCTGGGTGGCAACTTTTTGAAGTCAAGCTGCAGAGGGATTTTGAGAAAACTCTGCAAGGCCACGTCCACCCACTGTGCTTTCTTTTCTTGACCCTCTTCCTCTAACTGAACCGGTACATAAGGATACAAGTAACCATAATCCTCAGCCACTTTCTTAATAACTATCCACTGCAGCTTGAACAGTCTGGGCAGTGTTTTAGGGTCTCCATATCCAAGCAAAACTCGTGCGTCAGGTGTGCGTTGAACCAGGTGTCCAGCAACAACATCAGGCTTGCAACCAGACTTGGCCGATTGAGTTGGCTTTGCTACAATGACTTTAAGGACCCACCCTGCCCAGCAATCCTCCTCAAAAGATTTAGTGATACACAGATATGGAGCTGCACTGGCAGATTACTTAATTTTAACACTGGCAGCCGGCACAGGAAGAACCTCGTCCTCCTCTAAATCGCACAATTGTTCCTCTTCACTATCACACCACTTTCCAGTCCATGATAAAGTATCTGAGAACAGTTCAGAGATCGGATGGGATATCTGAATCGGAGATAGTGGAGTACTCTTCGGCCGGGAGCGGGTTGCGCTTAGAGCTAACATCAACTGGCAAAGCAATTTTATCCCCCTTACTGGTCATAGGTATCACAGCCCCCACTGGCACACTACTTTCACCCATTTCAGGCGTACCCGACTCTGGTGTCTTTCCCCCAGGAAGTTCCATCATCAAGGAATGCAGGTAGGCCCAACCACAGCCTCAAGGGAAGACTGGAGCACTGGGTCCTGGAGCAGCCATATGAGAGGAGCAGCTTCTTGCACAAGCCGGGTGATAGCAGGGGAACTCTCAATGCTGTCCCCAGCTGGGATGGTGACATTCCTGTCCCAATCCGCTAGTAATGTCCGCAGAGGTTGGGCTGGTGCGACTACCTCGAGAAAGGGTTCCCCGCAGTATCCGCAGACGATTCAAGGCTGTAGATGCGTGGCCAAGCCAGAACACTTCCCGCAGATCACTCCCAAAGCTTCATAACCTCCAGCCGTATACAAGGCAGGGCTGCCTTTAGATGTATACCGTGCTCCGGTGCCAGTCAGAATACCTTTGGTTCCCCTCATATCAGGGCCAATACCTGGAACACACGCCTTCCAATCACCAAATTGCGTTGTCGTCTCCATCCAACAATTGGATACACGTGGCAGCACTTCCTTATCCTCCTCTGCAGAGTGGTGTCTCCTCCCCCTGCCAAGGTATTGGTGTGCATACTTTCTGCAAACTTCAGCGCCCGCCTTTCTCTTCGCGGCACACCAAAACTTTAATGAAGTCCATTTTAACCCCTGCAGCGTTGGCGTAAAGTGACAAAAGACCAGTCTGACACTCTCCCATGAGCAATGAGGCGTGTTGGTTCTTTCCCACATTGTTGGAATGCACATCTATACGAAGTAAAGATGTTACTTGCCAACTTCCCATGAAGCCAGACGAAATCCCAATGTAGCTGTAGCCGGTTGCTAGGGGTGACCGCTGCTGCAATAACGCCTTTGCCCCACATTGGGCGCCAAAATGTAGCAAAGTCCTGGGCCCCCAGAGGCCTAATGGTGACCTCAAGAGTTAGGGAGAGCTTACATCCTTCCTTCTCAAGTGGGTTACCAGGCATGGTGGGTGTAATGCAAGATGAAATGATGGGCGCCAGTCAGTTTTTTGAATGCCAACAAGAGATTTATTGTCTGGGGAGAGCGGGTTAGGGCCAGGACACTCTTAGGTAGATGCAATGTTAATTGTCAGACTTCGAGACACTATAGGTAGACAGCTATATAGGAAAAGGCCACCAGCTGGATACCATGTCTGTATAGGTAGGGTCGCTGTCTGCTATGGCACTGAACTTGTAACAGTCACTAAAAGTAGTTGTACATAACTCTTGGTAACACAGAACAGTCCGTTTCTTATCTCACAGTATCCCACTGTAGGCCTTCAATCACTAAGCTCCCAGTCTCTCACTAGACTTCCAGATCCCAGTTGTCACCGGATCTCCTAAGCTCTTCCACAGCTGTATACTCCTCAAGCATCACCCCCGCTAACTTGTTGGACCCCTTGCTTTGCACTCGCTGAAGCTTTCCCACATCTTCACTGTCCCCGGCTAGTGAGAAGACTGCTCTGGTACTTGCTCAAGCTTCCCCTTTACCTCCCACCACAACTCGTTCCCCGTTGGCTGAACCCCCACAACTCAGTTGGACTCCAGTCCTGTAGTCCCTACCCTACGCTGCTTCTCCTGCTCCTGGATAGGCCTCAGGCAGCCTAGTAGCGAAGGTGTCCCTGGGATAGGCCTCAGGCTCCTGGCCTAACAGCCCAGGGCGACATAACACACGTCCACCTAGACAGCCTTCCAGGTGGCACTGAACCCTGATCACTTGACTCCACCCAAATAAATAGGCTCTCCCAGCAGGCCAAGGAACTAAAGAAACCCCTGCCTATTGGCTGAGACACCCCATCCATTCATCATTGGTCCTTGCTATGCCCTTGTCGATCTAATGTCACTAGCCACAATGCCACCTAGTGACAGAAGAGAGAAGTACAGCAATTCCAGAATTAGGGGAAAGTCAGTGGCTCTCCTAACAATTAGCCAGAACAATTATTGCCTGGCAAACTAAATTTGTTAGCAACCCTGCCTAAACACCAGGGTGCTACATATAGCTTATGCTGGCCATACATTCACAGATCTTTTGAGTGTGTCTATTTGCAGAGGTCTGACACAGCCCCTGCTAAATCAGTGCTGGAACTCTCTGAACAATACAAAGGAGCTTTGCTGATTAAAGAGCTTATTCAGTGTTGACCTTTGCTGCAAAACCACTACTTCCATCTAGAGAGCAAGGGTCCTTCTTTGCAGAATGCTGGCAGGGGACAGGTTTTTCTACTCTGATTTCTAGAGAAAAAAAAATGGCACAATTTGCACACCTGTAGTCTTCTTTTGGGGGGGCAGGGTTATGTGAATTGGCTCTCATGGCTCTCCCCATACAGAATATTGTGTTAAACCTGTAGAGAACCAAAACCTTTGCTAAGTAGAATGGTGGGTTTAATAATAAAGTTTGGTAGGCCCTCCACCCAGGACAGGGTCTCTGTGAGCAGAAGGAATTTGATTTCTGGGAAATGTAGCAGTAATCTAATCAAGGTAATTGGGAGCACATGAATTACTGCATACAGCATTAACTGTATGTATATAGATGCACACCAGTATGGATATATTATGAGCTTTATGTAATAAAAGATCAATAAAAGTGCATATATTCAATGTACAAACAGGTATTATCATTAAAGTGGATGTAAACCCAATGTCATCCTTTCTAAACTACTGCCATAGGGGTTATCTATAAGGATATACATGCCTCCTGCATGTATCTTTACCTGTCAAATGTCTCCCCTCTGTCTGTTATTAGACCCGAAAACTGCATATTCTGTGGGTGGATCTGTTGTCTGGAGCTCGGTGGGTGGAGTCGTGATGTCAGTAGACTCCCCGCCCACCTCTAAACTCCCCTTGTCAATATGCATTTTCTCCTGTGTATTTCTAACACTGAACTTCTGCTGAACTTCTGCTATGATCTCTAACATCCAGTGAAAAGACAGGAAAGTAACCACATGACTTCAGCATGCCAAATCATGCTGAGGTGTGGAACAGCCAATCCTTGCAGAGCTGCTGAAGAAAGGAGTGGGGGAGGGAATTAAAAAATAATGCATGTGTCTTAGGCTAGTGCACGAGATGTAAATCACCTGTCACTCACAGCAAGGGGGAGGATTTGACAACGTTTTTCTCAGTTTGTCAAGATTTTTCTCACTGAACAATAAAAGGGGATTGCTCAGAGATGGATTAACTCTGTGTGGCAAGACTGGGCTCAAATGATAGGAAATCCTATACTCTACAGTATGATAAAAAAAAAAAAAACATTTCGGGTTTACATCCACTTTAAGGGGCCCTAAACAAGTCCTAGTGGAATTGTGCATGTATACCCAGGGATATATGGTTGTTATTATTAAAGATGCCTTCAGATGAATGTTGCAGTAAAGTTCAGTTGCAGGGCCCCTGAGAATGATCATGATGCGGTGTCTGTCTTGGTGTCAAAAACCTAAAGAGCGAATCTGTGATGATAGGGAGGTGTTCCATTTGACTGACCATTGTCTGACCACCATTGTCTGAACATGGCTTCTCACCCACAGAAGCCATCATATAACGCTGGAGCTCAGAGTCAGCCTATCTACTCTGCGTTTCAGTCCCGTTGGATGTAGACTGTGTAGCAAACCCTACATAAATAATATGTAAACCCCACATTTTATACTCTTGATATATGCCTGCTGTACCATGTACTTGTATGGAAAAGTATCCTGTTCTCTTTGGATTCCTTCCTTTGTGTAAAATCCCTGGTGTTCCTGCCAGTCTCTCTGCTTTCCTATTAAAAACTGACTACACTAAGCAGGAGAACACACCATGATCAGTTCTCTAGCTATGCTGGGAACTCAGTGTGCTCTCCTCCAATGATCAGACTTGTCCTGACACAACCTGACACATGCTTTTTTCATCTAGCAGTCATAGATTTGCATTGGCCAGTAGTTCAATCCACCGCATCCAATCAGAAAGTACTTTGTATTCATTAAAGTGGAAGAAAAGCCAAAGTCTAAATATTCTTAAAAATCTTCCTCCTCCTCCTTCCTACCTATCCTGCCTAATATGCATAAAAATGTTGTGTGCACTTGCCTATTTGTATTCCGCTCTGGGCACGTAATTCTGCAGTTCCGTCTCAGAGCACTCAACAAAGGCTGGGAATTCCAGGAGCCATGACGTCACCCAAAGGCTTATATAGCCCAGCTGTTGTTGGTGCTCCCTTCTCTCTTGCAGCAGCAGCCACTCACTTACACGGGGGAGCCAGAGCTGTGGGATTATGTGACTAGATTGCAGCAGATTAAAGAAAGGGGAGAGTACACACATCTTTTTTATATATGTTAGGCAGGTTGGGTAGTAGCCAAGGGGAGAAACATTTTTAAGAATAGTCAGACTAAGGCTATTCACTGAATGGCTGGAGTGCTTAACGATCAACTCCACCCTGTGGTTACTATGCAGGAGGGCAGTCTTTGAGCATGAAACTGGAAGACTGTGTCCATCACTGTAGACTACTACAAACATTAACAAGTAAGGTTCTGGATTCTAGTGATATCTAGTAGTCAGTCAGTTACTCACCACCTCCATGTAGGAAACTGCACCCTGTAGGTTCAAAAAAGCACCCCATAGCAGCCAGTAACATCAGGGAGTCCTCCCAGGAGGGGAGTTCCTTGCATCTTTTAACATCTCTAGGCCCAAAGGCCTAAGGACAAGACAGGTGTTACAGCTAATACAGCTGTTAGATACCAATAGAGCAAAGGACCAGGAGGGAAGACCATGTGCCAGGAATCACCTCAGATAATTAATATCACTTCAGCATGCATCAGCAGGCTCCCCAAGGACAGGAATTAAACATGACTAACATAAAATGATATCTCTAGCACACCCTGGATCTTGCTCAATACAGGGTGTGACTGAGATAACACATGCTTGGGGGCACAAACAATATTCAGCTAAGCTGACTAAAGCTCACTTCTAGATCACAAAAATACAAAAAGAGAATCTGGAAAAACACTACTTCACTATATTAATAATATAATTATTAAAGTAGTTATGCCAGCTGAACAGTTCATCTTACTATCAGTGTGGGGTTAGTTCAAATGAGTGCAATTCCTTCCACAAAGCTGCCTCAGCTATCCCATAAAGCTATGCCCAGCCAGAAGCAGAAAGATACAGAGGATGCTGCTGGAGACCAGGCAGTTCCAAAGTATGTGTTCCGCTTAGTGTAAAACAAAATATCATACAAAAAAATATTAGCTGCTCTTAAAATTATAGTGAAGTGTATTGGCAAAGAGCACATATTTTTAATTATTTCCGTTTTTACCTTAAATGCATAGTCTGTATAATGATTTTTAGATAAACTTGTAAGGCAGATCTTATTGAGATAGATAATTTTGTGTGCATAATACTGGAAAAAAATATGTTTAGGGATTGCATTTTTTCAGTAAGTCAACACAATCAGGTTGATTTAGTAAAGGCAAATACACTGTTCACTTTGCAAGTAAAGTTGCACTTAACAAGGGAAATTTCCCCAGATTTTTTTGAATGTGACAATGCTTCATTTTGCCAATACCTAGTTATGTGCAATGAAAAAATAATGCATTTTTGCTTATACATGATATGATGATAATAGGGGATAATTCCCTTGCAGAGTGCAACTTAACTTGCAAAAGTGAAGTCAAATCACCCTTTGTAAATTAACCACATGGATTTGGATTATGAAAAGGAGGAAAAAAACAACAACCAATTGTAGTAGGGCACAGCAGAAATCAGAGCCTGTCTAGGTAATCAATAAATATGGCTACATCCATGTACACAAACATTTACATTTACAAATGACACACAAAAAAATAGGTTTCTAAAATCTTCTCATAAATTGACAATATTGTTTATTTACTTCAAGCTGACCCTTTTGAATAATAATTTAAAAAAACTATATGTTATTTTTAAAGGTTAGAATGTGGTCTGTATTGGTGCTCTTTTTTATAATTCAGCTAATTGTCCATTAAAAGAACAATGTAAGTGTCCACAGGCTTAAAAAAGAAGAAGATTTCAATGCTTCTAATGGAACTTATGATTTCTTAGCACTGCTTGATTTTGATATTTTGCTGTCTATAAATGTAAGTTACAAAAAACACACAAATTCTGTGCCTAGGAAATAAATCACAATATGGGAAGCGGCTCACACAATATCCTGATATGTCATAAATTGTAAAACCATAACAAAAATTGCTGGCCTATCCCTTTAGGACAAACACAATTGTGCCATAAATAACATAAATACACAAATGTAATATTGTACATATTGAATCATTTTCTAAATTGTGCAATACAAATGAATATTATGATATAGATTAAATCATAGTATAGTCTCAAAATAATCAGTCTTCATAAACAATAAGTACCAGGTGCAATCCAAAATCCACCGCTTATTTCAAAAACCACTGTCCTCTATGATAAATTTAAACCCTTACCAGAAGTTTTGATCTCAAGCTACTAGGTTGTTAAACAGCACCTATGGATGGACTTTTATACAGGCACTAGTAGCTGGTCATCAACCTATGTGTCATAAACCAAGATATCAAACTGAGACAGAAGTACAGTTAAATCACACTTGTTTAATAATAAAAGTAAACAAACGTAGTCAAAACATAGCCAAAGTTCAGGAACCGGAACTGATAGTCAGACAAGCCAAACGTCAGGGAGCCGGAGATGAGCGTAGTAAAACGGCAAGCAGGATCTGGAGCCAGAAGGGATGTCAGCCAAGCAAGTCTTTAAACAGGAATGCAGGAGAGCATCTCTGTGATGTTGACTAAGGCGAAGGCAGAGATTTTCTGGGCTGGACGGCTTAAGTAGGCAGGACTGACGAGCAGGATATCATCAACAGCTGGGTACCTGTGGAGAGATAGGAGCTGGCAGCTCAGGGGCCAGCTCAGAGAAGGAAGGGCCGAGCCCAGCCCTGACACTATGGAAGTGTCATGTCACATAAAGAAAAAAAAGTGTTTTGTCTTGCAGGACAATTTTATGGGTCAGATGGTAGACGCACCAACTAGAAATAAAACATTACTGGATCTACTGATTACCAACAATACAGACCTGATCACAGATGTGGAAATACGGGGGAATTTAGGTAACAGCGATCACACGTCAATTAGTTTTAGTATAAATCAAACAAATAGGAAACATGAAGGGAACACAAAGACACTGAATTTCAAAAGAGCCAACTTCCCTAAACTACAAACCTTGCTAAAATGCATAAATTGGGATAAAATATTAGGAACAAAGAATACGGAGGAGAGATGGGTTTGCTTTAAGAGCATATTAAATAAGGGCATTAGCCAATGTATCCCATTGAGTAATAAATTTAAAAGAGCGAACAAAAATCCTGGATGGCTTAACTCCAATGTAAAAATGCATATAAAAGCAAAGGAGAAGGCCTTCAAAAAATACAAGGTTGAGGGATCATCCTCAGCATTCAGACTTTATAAAGAATGCAATAAGAAATGTAAGGGTGCAATTAGGATGGCTAAGATAGAACATGAAAGACACATAGCGGAGGAGAGCAAAAAAAATCCCAAGAAATTTTTTAAGTATGTAAACAATAAAAAAGGGAGGACAGACCATATTGGCTCCATAAAGAATGAGGAAGGACATCTGGTTACAAAGGATGGGGAGATGGCAAAGGTATTGAATTTATTCTTCTCCTCAGTCTTCACGAGTGAATCGGGGGGCTTCAGTAACCAAAACTGCAGTGTTTATCCTCATGACACAACACAGGAAGCACCTCCATGGTTAACAGAGGACGGAATTAAAATTAGACTTGAGAAACTTAACATTAATAAATCACCGGGACCAGATGGCTTGCATCCGAGGGTACTTAGGGAACTCAGTCAAGTGATTGCCAGACCGTTGTTCCTAATTTTTACAGACAGTCTATTGACTGGAATGGTACCAGCTGATTGGAGAAAAGCCAATGTAGCACCAATATTTAAAAAGGGCCCAAAAAACATCCCTGGGAATTACAGACCAGTTAGCCTAACATCAATAGTATGTAAACTCTTGGAGGGGATGATAAGGGACTATATACAAGATTTTAGTAATAAGAACGATATCATTAGCAGTAATCAGCATGGATTCATGAAGAATCGTTCTTGCCAAACCAATCTATTAACCTTCTATGAGGAGGTGAGTTCATAGATAAAGGAAGGCCCGTAGACGTGGTGTATCTGGATTTTGCAAAAGCATTTGACACAATTCCCCATAAACGTTTACTTTACAAAATAAGGTCCGTTGGCATGTACCATAGGGTGAGTACATGGATTGAAAACTGGCTACAAGGGCGTGTTCAGAGGGTGGTGATAAATAGGGAGTACTCAGAATGGTCAGGGGTGGGTAGTGGGGTTCCCCAGGGTTCTGTGCTGGGACCAATCCTATTTAATTTGTTTATAAACGACCTGGAGGATGGGATAAACAGTTCAATCTCTGTATTTGCAGACGATACTAAGCTAAGCAGGGCAATAACTTCTCCGCAGGATGTGGAAACCTTGCAAAAAGACCTGAACAAATTAATGGGGTGGGCGACTACATGGCAAATGAGGTTCAATGTAGAAAAATGTAAAATAATGCATATGGGTGGCAAAAATATGAATGCAATCTATACACTGGGGGGAGAACCTCTGGGGGAATCTAGGATGGAAAAAGACCTGGGGGTCCTAGTAGATGATAGGCTCAGCAATGGCATGCAATGCCAAGCTGCTGCTAATAAAGCAAACAGAATATTGGCATGCATTAAAAGGGGGATCAACTCCAGAGATAAAACAATAATTCTCCCGCTCTACAAGACTCTGGTCCGGCCGCACCTGGAGTATGCTGTCCAGTTCTGGGCACCAGTCCTCAGGAGGGATGTACTGGAAATGGAGCGAGTACAAAGAAGGTCAACAAAGCTAATAAAGGGTCTGGAGGATCTTAGTTATGAGGAAAGGTTGCGAGCGCTGAACTTATTCTCTCTGGAGAAGAGACGCTTGAGAGGGGATATGATTTCAATTTACAAATACTGTACTGGTGACCCCACAATAGGGATAAAAATTTTTCGCAGAAGAGAGTTTAATAAGACTCATGGCCACTCATTACAATTAGAAGAAAAGAGTCTTAACCTTAAACTACGTAGAGGGTTCTTTACTGTAAGAGCGGCAAGGATGTGGAATTCCCTTCCACAGGAGGTGGTCTCAGCATGGAGCATTGATAGCTTCAAGAAACTATTAGATAATGACCTGAATGACCGCAACATACAGGGATATGTAATGTAATACTTACACATAATCACACACATAGGTTGGACTTGATGGACTTGTGTCTTTTTTCAACCTCACCTACTATGTAACTATGTAATAGGGCAAGTAAAACCACACAGATTTATTAAAATTACAAGAATAAATCTCTCAGAAGCTGGCGTACAAACATGTGGATAAATAAAAACTCCTTCTCGTGATCCTGCCGTCCCCCTGCAGGACGTAATGACATCAGTATGCTATGCTCCACCTTGTGCATTTGATCATAATTGACATCATCAGGGGCTGCTGAGGATGTAATTTATGATGAAACACATAGGCAGGAGCATAGCATTATGACATCATATTATTATCATATTATATTATTATATGGGGGATGGCAGGGGCAGTGAGAAGGAGTTTTTATTCATCCACATATTTGTACACCAGCTTCTGTGAAATATATTCTTGTAATTTTAATAAACCTTTGTGGTTTTACATGCACTATGTGGAGCGCATTACAGATAGGACTTTAGTTGTTAAGCTAACAAACTGACAGCGGGACTGCACGGGGACTGCAGGGACCCTACAGGGGGAGCAATGAAGGATGTACTCAGTACACCTCAGAGTTCTGGAGGATGCATCTAGGATCACCTTGATCACCTAGGATGTACTCAGTACACCTCAGAGTTCTGGAGGATGCATCTAGGATCACCTTGATTCACATAATGATTAAACTTTCAGCAACTCATTCTAAAAAATATCAGCAAGTGCGAGAAAATGTGTCAGAACATAAAAAAGATATCATAACTAAGGTAGCCACGTTTAGTCCAACAAAGTTTTTATTAGTATTAAAATAGGTAAAAATTAGCAACATTAATACTGACAAAGATATGCACCTATGTTGTACATATTCAATGAAAAAAATGGATATGACAAGGTCTCTGCAATATAGTATACACCAGCCTTTTTCAACCGGGGTGCCTTGAGGTTTCTTCAGCAGTGCCTTGGCAAAATGCCTAAAAATTGCCCAAAAATGTATACAAGCCCACAGGTGGATCAAGCCTACTTTTTAGTTACACAAAGTCACATTTTATTTTTTTTTATTGTGCACCATTTCAACCTTTCAGGTTCCATCCTAACAACCGGTGATGTCATCAGAGTGGATAAGAAGGGTGTTGATCGCCTGCACAACATCCTTATTTGTCCCTCTCCATCAGCACTGAGGTGACATTAGCTGAGTGATGGAGAGAAAATGGGGGAGAGGAGAAAACACTGGAAAAAACACCTCTAATTTTGGGTGTCCTACATGTGTCAATGCTACTGCATTAGGTAAAACTATTAGAATAGTTTTTTACAATTTAAAATGGTGTGCCTATACTATCCATCATTTTAAAGGGTGCCTTGACTGAAAAAAAGGGTGAGGAACACTGGTATACACCAAAGGAATGTATTACATAGACAATTCTCAAATTGCTGAAGACACATAAAAGAGACTCTATTACAAACTGTTCCCAGAAACAAGTGCAAAATAAAATAGCAAAGCCCATTTAATTGGAGAAAGAGAGAGTATAATTAATTGAGAAATTTTAAAAACTAAACAAAATGTGTTGTGTGTAGTCTCAAATATATATAGGGATGTTTGGAGCTTAGTAGTATGTAACAGATCACAAATGAGTATATGGCACTGCAGCCTGAGTACCTCAGACATAAACACTTAATGCCCCATACACGCGATCAGAAATTCCGTCAGAAAAAGCTTGGATGGTTTTTCCGATGGAATTCCGCTCAAGCTTGGCTTGCATACACACGGTCACACAAAAGTTCTCTGAACTTTTAACTGTCAAGAACGCAGTGACATACAACACTACGACGAGCCAAGAAAATGAAGTTCAATGCTTCCGAGCATGCGTCGAATTGTTTCCGAGCATGCGTGATTTTTTGCGCGTTCGAATTGCATACAGACGAACGCATTTTCAGATAGGAACTTCTTCCAACTGAAAAATAGAGAACCTGCTCTCAATCTTTTGCTGGCTGGAATTCTGCCAGCAAAAGTCACATGGTGGGAATTTCTGACCAAAAGCTCACATCCGACTTTTGCTGGCAGAATTTCTGATCGTGTGTATGGGGCATTAGAGTCATTGCTCAAAGCCAAGTAGGAGATGTGTTTAATGGACAGCAAGTAGAAGATTCTGTCTGCCACATATCACAAAACTTCAGAAATGTTTTCAAGCAACATTTGTGGCATAGATAAAAGTAGCCAAATTTATTTTACATTTTGTTTCCCTTTTTTTGGAGTGATTTATTCATTGTCAGCTTTAGCCAGTCATGACTGCTATATTTATTAAACGTTAATTTTCTTGCCTTAATGGAAATGTCCCTGATTAGTTATTAAGATTTTGCAACACTTAAGAAGATCTCTGCAACCTAGGATATCTTTTAGTGGCAAACACTAGCATAGAGCTTTAATGGCTGAATGTAAACATTTTACCATTTTTTTTTACTGAAATTTCCATTTTGGTCACTTGCAAGTTTTCAAGATAGTACGTTAGTAATTTCAATATTGATAATGTCAAGTTTTCCATATGTTTTTCACTCCACTGCTGCCTTGAACAATGGTGGTCCTTTCATTTTGAAATTCCAATGCCATTAGACTTTGCCAAAAAAATCACTTTGACAACTTAAATGTCACTCTTTAACAAATGACATTAAAAGTTTTTTTTCACTTGAGCTTGTAAGCATGCCCCTATGTGTGCTCTTTTCAAGCGTTGTCTTATCCAAGAAGAATGTACTGAGGACCTGATTTATCTGTTTTCTCCCCTAAGCCAGTACCTAAACCCCCCAAACACAACACGCACAACTTTCAGCAGCCAAATCAAATTTTCCCAGATTTATGTTATAACAATAGCATAATTATGATCATACTTACAGAAGATGAATTTAAAACAAAAAGTTGAATTGCAATCACAACCTGTAACATATCCACAGAGACAAAGTCATTCATTTAAGGACTTATCCAGAAACCCCTGCTGAGACGCAATCAGTGCCATAAAGACACAGGCACAAACATGTCCGTAGGCACACAATCAGTACTGTACTGACACACTAAGAGACCTAACCACAGAGACACAATCAGCAGCGTACTGACAAAAGCATTTAAGGAGACACTGTTAGTAGAGTTCTTAGGAATACAATATAATGCAGCAGCAAATGCACAGGGGGCAATGGTACAGCTCTAACATACTGCACAACAATTTGCATTGATTTCCAGTACCTGATGCACAGCATGATGTGCTGAGCATAATAACACAAGCACAAATATTTCTGTAGATGCAATTAGTATTGTATTGAAACATTAAGAAACATTATTGGAGACACAAATTCAGCAGTGTACTGACACAATCATTCAAAGTAACACACTGCTGCTAGGATATCCTCTGCTTGTGTTCCTGGGGTTAGAATATATTGTAGCGGTAAATGTGTGTGTGTATATTTAGTATTTTCAGTGGATGCTCCAGTATTGGTGGTCAGTTGGAGAACAAAATGCCCTGGCATCAATGGGTAATGGATAGAAAAATGCCAGGAATCAATGGGAGAAGGAATTCCCCAACGTTGGTGGTGAACAAAAGAAATATGCCCCTGGTTTAATAGTCAGCTGGAGGAAGAACACCCTGGTGTTGGTGGTCCGTGAGAGGAGATATGATCTGGTGCCAGTGGTCAGTGTGAGGAACAATGTTCTGGTGTCAGTGATAAGTGGGAGTAAAAAAATGCTAGTGGTGGTAGTCAGTGGGAGGAAAAAATTCCCTGTTGTAAGTGGTCAGCAACAGGGAAAAAAAACATGAAAATGGCAGTCAGTGGTAAGAAAAAATGCCCTGATGTCAGTATTTTAGGTAAGGGCAGTATAATAAAAGGTTAAACTTTATTACTTACAGGTTCCTATGTTTAACCTTTCAGATATGTGGATGTAGTGTAATCACTTCAGACATTTCAAAAGTATAATAATATAAGTAATTTACTTAGCTTGGTTTAACATATTACAGATATTGGTATTACAGATGATACCATGATGAAATACAGCATCATTCAAATCCAGGAGAGCCTGTAATTTCATTCAAAATTCCTGTTAGCAACAATCCTCTTTTCTCAGATACTTCTTCCCTCAAAGTTCTGAGTGAGCTCAAATAGTCTTTTGTCCTCCAGCCATATATATAGCCTAAAAAACTAGTTGAAACCAGTTTGAGCTACATCCCCGGAGTAAGTAAAGTGAGATCAGATGTCACAGTATACATAGTGTACATGGATATGTTTTATATAGCTATATACACACAGAAGTGATTACATAATATAATTTATAACATAAAAACTATTACTAAGTTTCTTGTAAATCAATAACTATTTAAAACCTTTACTACAGGCAGCAGCCTTTATTACAAGTCACTTTAATGCTGGTATCATTCAAATGTTTTGTTGTCCATAAAGTCCCATACACACTATCAGATTTTCTGCTGATTTTTTCCTTCAGATTTACCAAAACCATATAATATGAGGTCAAACCTTAGGAGTTTCAATTTGTATGCAATCAGGCAGGCCCTTGCACTACATGGTTTTGGTAAATCTGAAGACAAAAATCAGCAGAAAATCTGATAGTGTATATGGGGCTTTACTGTACTCTTCACTGACTCTCATCCCAGGGGCGGATCAGGGGGGGGCAATGGGGCAATTGCCACCCCCGAGAAATTTGTTGCCGGCCGGGCGGGTGACATAGCGGGTGGCTCCGCTGGCGGGAGACATAGCGGGCGGCTCCGCTGGCGGGTGACATAGCCGGCGGCTCCGCGGGCGGGTGACATAGCCGGCGGCTCCACAGGCAGGTGACATAGCCGGCGGCTCCGCGGGTGGGTGACATAGCTGGCGGTTATGATAACGGGCGGACCAGGTGATGCGGTTTGTGGGTGGGCGGCGCGATTTTTGGGTGGGCCGGGCTGCCAGGTGACTCAGTGTGTTGGTAGCTGGCCAATCAGTTAGCCAGGGGCAGGGGAGCAGAGAGATGAGATCATCTCTCTCCGCCAGCCCTGCATCCCTGCAGTAACTTCCGCCCTCAGTGGGCAGGCAGCAGAGAGATTACATTATCTCTCTGCTGCCTGACTCAGTCTGGGAGTCTGGGACACAGCAAGAGACAACCAAAACACCACCGAAACAGGCAAGTGACAATCCACAAGATGTGGCAGGTGACGTGGCAAGTGACAATCCGCAATATGTGGCAGGTGACGTGGCATGTGACAATCCACAATGTGTGGCAGGTGACGTGGCAAGTGGCAATCCGCAAGGTGTGGCAGGTGACGTGGCAAGTGACAATTCACAAAGTGTGGCAGGTGACGTGGCAATCCGCAAGGTGTGGCAGGTGACGTGGCAAGTGGCAATCTGCAAGGTGTGGCAGGCGACGTGGCAAGTGACAATCTGCATCTGGTGGCAGGCAAGTGACAATCCACAAGGTGTGGCAGGTGACGTGGCAAGTGACAATCCGCAACGTGTGGCAGGTGACATGGCAAGTGACACACTCAGGGCTCCCACTGATTCTGCATTATGGTGAGTTGAACTATTTCATTTTATATTGCAATGTAATTATAGAAATAATGCGCTTCAAAAAATTTCCTTTAATTAAGTGCACTGTGTTCGGGCGCCAGAGACAGTGCACTATGGGAAGCACCACGTCAATGACGATCACGAGATTGCAGACGTGGCACTTAATTTGCGGCCTTCCAACCTGCCTTGTGGCGCAATCCAAAGTGCCGATTAGCTTCCACCCGTAGTATCACTACGGGCGGAAGTGATTTTTGGCATAAGTTGGAGGTTCACAAACTTCTTGCCGGGGTCACCAAACCCATGTTGAACTGAACGTGGGCAGATTTGGTCACCCCTTATTGACATATAAAGAGCACTGCCCCCCCCCCCCCCTCCTGTAGTCACCAAAATAAAATCTGATTATGTGTAGCAGAATACCACTCCACCTTCTTCCTATATCACCCATTCTGTCTTATTTTCAGTGCAGCTGCTGAAACAGTCGCATATGGCTCTGTATATGTTACCAAGAGGTGCTTTATAGAATGTATTGGGGCCACATTTTTTTAAAAAAACAATCTCAGATCTATTTGTTGTGGAAAATTGCACTGACATTTGTAATGCATGAAAGGGGCAAAATTAATGTCATTAAGCTATTTTCTCTCTAATTTGAATGTTATTCATTCATACAGAATAGTGAATCTGAAGAATATCAGATTATGGCCACTATGATCATAATGAAAAAAACGTATTTACTATGATCCTCAACTCCACCTTGTGGTCATCATGCAGTATTTTCCAGATTCACTCTGTTCTGTAAGAATATTTGCATTCAACCTGGAGAGAAAATAGTTCAGTAATGTTTGTTTTTGCCTCCTTTCGCACAGAATAAAGTGTACACATGCAGTTTCAAAGGATGAATAGCTCTGCATTTTTTTTCTTCTATAAATGCACCCCTAAGTGTGTTTTTAGGTTTAGCGGTCCTTTAATTATATTCTTTTATGGCCAATAAGATGGGTCTGGCTTTGAAGCTTTTCTAAATAGTCCTGAAATGGGCACTTTTTTTTTCTTTCTTTCTTTTTTTAAACAATTTTTACTGACACACGTTGTCTAATGTCTCGCCATTTTGTTCACCCCTATACAACACCCCCCCCCCCCAAATCTACCTTAAGGCTTCTGTTACTCTAGGCATTTCTGTGCTTCAACCAGTCTGGGTAAGAACAGGATTGTAGTCACTGAGCCATCCAGAAGCTTCTGACCCCACCTAATTCAGTGAGAGCCCCTGGTATGAATGTGTAAGCATTGGACTCATTAAAGTGTCGGGGAGGTGCTGTGCTAACAGAATTCTGCCTGTTTCCTGAGCACCTTTTTTGTGTTTCCTGTTTTTTTTTCCTCTGGTGAACGAGGAGTGAGGCTGGGCTGTGAGACAGATTGATGTGTCATTAGAGCCTGGTGTATAATGTGGAGCCTGGTAGATGATGTACAGAGTCCTGTGTATAATGTAGAGCCCAGTGTAAAATGTAGAGCCTGGTATATGATGTACAGAGCCCTGTGTATAATGTAGAGCCTGGTATATGATGTACAGAACCCTGTGTATAATGTAGAGCCCTGTGTATAATGTAGAGCCTGGTATATGATGTACAGAGCCCTGTGTATAATGTAGAGCCCGGTGTATAATGTAGAGCCTGGCATATGATGTACAGAGTCCTGTGTATAATGTAGAGCCTGGTATATGATGTACAGAGCCCCGTGTATAATGTACAGCCTGGTATATGATGAAGAGAGCCCTGTTTATAATGTAGAGCCTGGTATATGATGTGCAGAGTCGTGTGTATAATATAGAGCCCTGTGTATAATGTAGAGCCTAGTATATGATGTACAGAGCCCTGTGTATAATGTACAATCTGGTATATGATGTGCAACCCTGTGTATAATGTACAGCCTGGTATATGATGTACAGAGTCCTGTGTATAATGTACAGCCTGGTATATGATGTGCAGAGCCCTGTGTATAATGTACAGCCTGGTATATGATGTACAGAGCCCTGTGTATAAGGTAGAGCCTGGTATATGATGTACAGAGCCCGGTGTATAATGTACAGCATGGTATATGATGTACAGAGCCCTGTGTATAATGTAGAGCCTGGTATATGATGTACAGAGCCCGGTGTATAATGTACAGCCTGGTATATGATGTGCAAAGTTCTGTATGTATTGTAGAGCCTGGTATATGATGTACTACAAGGGACAGAGTGGGTGGATTATATAAGGGGTGGGGCTTATGAGAAGTGGAAGGGGTCAAAAGGGTGGGCTGGGTCTTCCGCCCTCCCATCTTAAAACTTCACCAGCCGCCACTGCACAGAAGTGATTGCATAATATAATTTATAACATAAAAACTGTTACTCCTCTCTGGTAATCCCTCCACTGGCTTCCGCCCATCCAAAAAATTAGATTCCAAACACTAACAACAACATACAAAGCCATCCACAACTCAACCCTCAGCTACTTTGCTAACCTAGTCTCAAAATACCAACCAAATCATTCTCTTTGTTCTTCCCAAGACCTCCTGCTCTCTAGCTCCTTTGTCACCTCCTCCCATGCTCACCTCCAGGACTTCTGCCAAGCCTGTCTCATCCTTTGGAACTCATTACTCCAAACTGTCTGACTAACTCTTCTCTTCAGAGAAACCTATTTTGCCCCCACCTAAAAACTGTACCTTTATTTTCTCCATTAGCTCACCCCCATAGTTATTACCTTTTTTATCACTTGGCCCTTCCCCTTAGATTGTAAGCTCTACCGAGCAGAGCCCTCTGATTCTTCCTGTATTGATTTGTATTGTAAGTGTACTGTCTGCCCTCATGTTGTAAAGTGCTGTGCAAACTTGGCCCTATATAAATCCCGAATAATAATAATTATTGGCATTATTATTTCAAGCCATCTTAATGCCATCATTATTCTCATTTCATGTAAATGAGTCACTAAAAGATATCCTGATTTCATCAAAAGTTACATATCAGGCAAGGAAACGAGTCATCATAACAGGCTGCATTGGTGCCATCATCATTCTCATTTTACAGTATGTAAGGATGGAGTCACCATTGCAAGCTGGTTTAATGTCATTATAATTTTCATTTCAGGTAAGGACATGAGTCATCCTTACAAGCTGCTGTGATATTGCCATCATCTGGATGAACTACAGTATCTCACAAAAGTGAGTACACCCCTCATATTTTTGTAAATATTTTATTATATCTTTTCATGTGACAACACTGAAGAAATGACACTTTGCTACATTGTAAAGTAGTGAGTGTACAGCCTGTATAACAGTGTAAATTTGTTGCCCCCTCAAAATAACTCCACACAGAGCCATTAATGTCTAAACCGCTGGCAACAAAAGTGAGTACACCCCTAAGTGAGAATGTCCAAATTGGGCGTAAAGTGTTAATATTTTCTGTGGCCACCATTACTTTCCAGCACTGGCTTAACCCTCTTGGGCATGGAGTTCACCAGAGCTTCACAGGTTGCCACTGGAGTCCTCTTCCACTCCTACATGATGACATCACAGAGCTGGTGGATGTTAGAGACTTTACGCTCTTCCACCTTCCATTTGAGGATGCCCCACAGATGCTCAATAGGGATTAGGTCTGGAGACATGCTTGGCCAGTCCATCACCTTTACCCTCAGCTTCTTTAGCAAGGCAGTGGTCATCTTAGAGGTGTGTGTTGGGGTCGTTATCATGTTGGAATATTGCTCTGCGGCCCAGTCTCTGAAGGGTGTGGATCATGCTCTGCTTCAGTATGTCGCAGTACATGTTGGCATTCATGGTGCAGCTCCAGACCATGACACTCCCACAACCATGCTTGACTGTAGGCAAGACACACTTGTCTTTGTACTCCTCACCTGGTTGCTGCCACACACACTTCACACATCTGAACCAAATACGTTTATCTTGGTCTCATCAGACCACAGAACATGTAATCCATGTCTTTATTCTGTTTGTCTTCAGAAAACTGTTGCGCGCTTTCTTGTGCATCATCTTTAGAAGAAGCTTCCTTCTACGACAGCCATGCAATGTGCGGCATATGGTCTGAGCACTGACAGGCTGACCCCGCACCCCTTCAACCTCTGCAGCAATGCTGGCAGCACTCAAATGTCTATTTCCCAAAGACAAACTCTGAATATGATGCTAAACACGTGCACTCAACTTCTTTGGTCGACCATGGCAAGGCCTGTTCTCAGTGGAATCTGTCCTGTTAAATTGCTGTATGGTCTTGGCCACCGTGCTGCAACTTAGTTTCAGGCTCTTGGCAATCTTCTTATAGCTTAGGCCATCTTTATGTAGAGCAACAATTCTTTTTTTCAGATCCTCACCAACACCAAATTTAACACACCTGCTCCCCATTCACACCTAAGACCTTGTAACCCTAACGAGTCACATGACACCATGGAGGGAAAATGGCTAATTGGGCTCAATTTTGACTTTTTCACTTAGGGGTGTACTCACTTTTGTTGCCAGCGGTTTAGACATTAATGGCTGTGTGTTGAGTTATTTTGAGGAGACAGCAAATTTACACTGTTATACAAGCTGTACACTCACTACTTTACATTGTAGAAAAGTGTAATTTCTTCAGTGTTGTCACATGAAAAGATATCATAAATTATTTACAAAAATGTGAGGGGTGTACTCACTTTTGTGAGATACTGTATATTGATGTCACTGGCTCTCAGAACCATTGCATTTTGTAATAATAAAATACTAATATTACCAAGTCTGTGGCTTCATGTATCCAAAAGGTACATGGCTGAAGATTTATACATCATTCTGTCATTTTTAATTGCTCAAAACTAAAAATCTTGAAAGTGCTGAAAGAGTTGGTGTAACACAGTAATTTTGTCTATTCTATTTTTAGCTTGAAAACCATAGAGCTACATAACATTTCCATGCATGATACATAAAATGAATTCACTAGCAGCAGTAGGGATGGGCAAATGGTTCGGCCCGAGCATTAGTTCGGTCCGAACTTTCGTTGTTCGGACGTTCGGAAAACAGCCGAACAAACGGGTCGTTCTACCGTTTGTTCGGCCCCCCAAACCGACCACAATGCATTGTGGCGTTGAACAGTGCATTGGCTGAAGCAGTGAAAGCTTCAGCCGATCAGGGCCCAGAGCACTGTCAGAGTCATGATTGGACACTGTCATCATGACTTTATCCAATCATGGCTCATTTCCGCCTCACAGTATAAATGTATTCTTTCAATGGCAGCCATTTTCAGTGATTTTGGTGTGGAGAGAGATAGAACGGGGCTCTGTTCAGTGCTATTAGTTAGTGTGCTATATTGTGTTATTTTGCTTCAATTGTCAGTGTAGAATATTAGTTTAGTGTCAATCTAGGGATAGTGTGAGTGTAGTGAGGAGAACCATCATTCAGATTTTCTTAGTGTGCAGCTAGAATAGGGACAGCTCAGATAGTTTCAATGTAGTGTAGTGAGACCGTGTCAGTAATCTTGACATTAGTATATAGCTAGAGTAGGGACAGTTCAGATAGCTTCAGTGTAGTGATGGTTGAACACCGTCTATTTGATTGCGTTACTGCCAGTTTAACGCCATATCGTATTGCGTGCGTTACTGCCAGTTCAACGTCATATATTTTTGCGTGTGTTACTACCAGTTTAACGCCATATTGTATTGCGTGCGTTACTGCCAGTTTAGCGCCATATAGTTTTGTGTGTGGTACTGCCAGTTTAATGCCATATAGTTTTGCGTGCGCTACTGTCAGTTTAACACCATATAGTTTTACGTGCGTTACTGCCAGTTTAACGCCATATTGTTTAGCGTGCATTACTGCCAGTTTAATGCCATATAGTTCTGTGTGCGTTACTACAAGTTTTACGCCATATAGTTTTGTGCGTTACTGCCAGTTTAACGCCATCTACTTCTGTGTGCGTTACTGCCAGTTTAACGCCATATAGTTCTGTGCATCACTGTACGTTTGGTGCATTATATTGCAGTATATTATATTGTATCTGTGGAGTGTGTCTGTGTAGTGTGAGTACTCAAATTAAAGGGCACCAAATACCTCTTTACATTGATTAAATTGCATCTACGTACAGATTTCAACTTCTCCTTTACATTTGCTTATAAGCACTGCCCCCTCCCTCCCAATAATGTCTGGGAGAACAACAAGGAGAGGCAGACGTTCCCTTGGCACCCTAAGGGGGCCAATCTTGTTCAATCGTTTAACCTGGAAGAATGTTTTTGGTATAGGTTTCATGGGCACAATTAACACCCAAAGACCAATTTTTCTGACAGGTGCATATGATTGCAAAATATTTTGCCTTCATCAAGGGCACCTCTGTAGGGTTACAGTGGGAATAGTACACCCAAATAGTAATTTTTTTCTGCACCTGTTTGACAGGTGCATATCATTGCAATTTTTTATAGCAAGGCAAATTCTTGCTTTCATCAAGAGTACCTCTATAGGGTTACGGTGGGAAGGTACCACCGACACCCAAAGACCAATTTTTCTGCACCTGTTTGACAGGTGCATATCATTGCAATTTTTTACAGCAAGGCAAATTATTGCTTTCATCAAGAGTACCTCTATAGGGTTACGGTGGGAAGGTACCACCGACACCCAAAGACCAATTTTTCTGCACCTGTTTGACAGGTGCATATCATTGCAATTTTTTACAGCAAGGCAAATTCTTGCTTTCATCAAGAATATCTCTATAGGGTTATGGTGGGAAGGCGTCACCGACACCCAAAGACCAATTTTAACGCACCCGTTACTTCTATCCAAAGTGACATCAGAATGTATCCAAAAAATCTCTAATCTTGTTCCCAGTGCACTACATTGTGGCCTTATCATACACACTGGCTCCCCAGCTGTTGCTGAGCAAAATAAAGGCAGCTTGCAGGAAAAAAAATTTTTTGGCTTTATAAATTCAATTATTGCTGCAGCAGATTCTAGATATGGTACAGATCTGCCTCTTTACAGTTAGAATAAGGGGACCCCCCTGGCAATATATTGGAAGGAATTTTTCATTTTTAGGCTTTCACTTTAAAAATCAAAAAATCACTGCTCATTTAAAAATGACGTTTTTTACAAACTTTTTTTTTATTGATCCATGTCCCCCAGGGCATGACCCCTATAACAATTGTATGCCTAATTACTTGCATTTAAGCCTTCAAAATGGGCACTTTTGATACTTGACGTTCGGGTCCCATTGACTTTAATGGGGTTCGTTGTTCGGGCCCGAACGTCTGCGGTGTTCGGAAGTTCTGGTCCGAACCAAACAGGGGTCCGTTCAGCCCATCCCTAGCAGC
The DNA here is from genome assembly GCF_042186555.1 of Aquarana catesbeiana. NCBI lineage: Eukaryota > Metazoa > Chordata > Amphibia > Anura > Ranidae > Aquarana > Aquarana catesbeiana. The sequence goes on from NC_133326.1 coordinate 286,362,996, forward strand.
CCGTTGAAATCAATTATCTAAAGAACAGTAGCAAACTGACAACATTTTTCAACTTGAAGAATAATAATAACAAGTTTGCTACTTACAAATGAGAGGTATGGTTTAATGTTTCAAAGATCACTAACATACTTATAAAAAATCTTATTAGCAAAAAAGATAAAAGTTTCTGATTTAAAAAAAAAATGTATTGTATTAATGAAAGGTGGTGGTTTTTCAGTGATATAGCATGAAACAGATAATACAGGTATGACTAGCTGGTCTGATTTAGGCAGAATTTATGTGGAAAACATACAAAATGTCATGGCAACATATGTACTAAGAAATATAAAAGCATGATATAAAAGTGAGACAAAGTCCGTGGGCACAGGTAATTGAGTGTGATAATAACAGCTTGAAATCTTATCACTTTCTGTGATTTTACAGCGGAAGAAATAAAGGAAAAATTGAATCAATTGCCCTAGTCATTAAGCATTGACAGAAGTGCAAAACTGTTTCTTATTTACAGTAGGTGTATAAAACTCTTAAGCCTCGTACACACGATCGGATTTTCCTCAGACAAATCGTCAGACTTTTGTCTGAAGGGCATGTGCCGTGAACTTGCTTGCATAAGTCCTTACCGACTTAAATGACCACCAAGGCGGTCTCACCAAGCACAGGGAATTTGGTCTCCAAAAATCTATATGGATTTCTGAAGCTGCTGGATCCATGTCACTCCAAAGCATAAACAAAATAAGCTCCCATAGTGTAGTATTTAAGATAATAAATTTAATACACTTAAATGAATTGCACTTACAGGATAAAAGCCATTATGTGCAGTATACCACAATGGATCATAAAGCGGCGTCTCCTCGAGCTTCCTCTGCTCGTTGCTTGCTGTAACTGTGAAACTCCAAAGAGAAAAACGTGATGATGTCAGTGTCACAGGCCCCACCATACGTGTTTCATCACGATAGGTCGTCGTCTGGGGATTGGCTGCTCAGCAGCCTAAGCAGCCAATCCCCAGACGACATCCTATCGTGACAAAACACATACTATTGTGACAAAACGCATACTCTCCAGTTGTTTCAGGCTGTTTTTAACCCCAATTAACCTGGCGCTATACAAAATCAACCATGTTGTATTGTGCTGCTGTATCCTCCATCATTTTTTACGGAGGAATGCTAACAACTACCTTGCTTCAGAGCAAACAGATGCAGCCCCGGCAGTGGCAGACCCAGCCGAAGAGGCTGCAGCTCAGCCGTCTGTGGGAGTAATGACGTCTCTCAAAAATGCCCGTGCTGGATTGCCCTCCCAAAATGCAACAGATCTACGACAAAAATACCTGGATTATTTTGTGGGTAGAGGGGCAGTGGCTTGGCAGCAAATTGTAGCTGATCATAAACTGCTATTTCATATGAACTACTGTTGTCTGTGTTTCTTATCTGTCTAATATGTTTACAAATGTGCTTTATTTTGGCCACTTGCTCCAATAGTGCAAATGTATCTTATTTGCTACATGAGGTGACAATATCTTCTTCAGCTAACTATTATGGTGTGCTGTGGGTCTGCTACACACACACACAATGTTTTTGTTCTTAATGGATCTAAGGCATGAAGTTCAAAAACATTATGCCTTTACTAACTCGTATAATTTTGTGAGGGACTAAAAATTGCAGGAGCTGGCCACATTTTAAGAGCACATTGTCACTGTAACTACAACTACTTAACAAATACACTGGTATTGAGCTTTGAAGACACATTTTTTTGTAAAAAACAATTTACTCAAAGCACATTCACATGTGCATTTTAAGGTTTTATAACAAACCAACATCTTGGTGTATAACATGTTTGTTTTGCATTATTTTCCTTTTTTTGGGCTAAACAGGCATGTTCAAAAAGATTAGATACACATCCCAAACGCAGGAACTTCCATTTTGGTAAAGTGAAGGCCAAATGAGACATTAGTATCCCAAGACTGTGTGGATGTTGCCTTCCTCATATGGGGTGATCTCACCCCTTTAAAAGCCAAAATTTGAAGCCACGTACACGTAGAGGCATAACAATTAAATTACCCTTATGATCGTGTGTCAACATGTGCTAGCTCCCATCACGGGGTATCAGTGGACGTGTTTCGGGGGTGCAACCCCTGCCTCTGAGCTTCTTTAGTTATGAGGAAGTGGTTGCACCTCTAAAACGGGTCCATTGATACCCAGTGATGGTAGATAGCACATGTGGACACACTGTGTTTTGTGGCTTTTGTCAAACTAGATGTATGTAAATACACACATTTTAGGCATGGGATCATGAAGGAAATAAGAATGTTAAGGCATAATTTTGGAGCACTTCAGATTTTGGGTTTTATAATCTTCGAAACGACAAAAAATTACAATTCACATTAGTTAGGGCAGTGTTTCCCAACTCTCCTCCTCAAGATGCAAAAGGTCATGTTTTCTATACTTGTAGAATTTGGCACAGGTGATGTTGTCATTTTCAATGTTAGTAATTCACACAGTCTTTTTTAGACTGAGGAAAATACAGAAAACAGGACTTGGTAGTGCACCTAGAGGAATGAAGTGGAGAAACACTGAGTTCGGACACTAAACGTTCTCATTTAAAAGTCTGAAAAACATGGTAAATGTTCACAATGCAAACAGGAGCCAACAAGTGGAAAAAGAAGCTTCCAAACAGGCAAGAGGAAATTAGAATTTGGCAAGCATGTCTACAAAATCGCTGATTCTTCGCTGTAAAGCAGTGGCACTCATTCGGCCAATTGTGCATCTTGGAAGATCATGACCTAGTGAGAAGACAAAAAAGCATTAGGGAACGATGATCAAGTGGCTGAGGCCCTACATAGTGAGTTACCCAGTCTATTGTTGCTTGCAACCTGCTTGCCCTTCAAATGCCTACACCATTAGGAATGTACACACTGCAACTACTCAGTAATCTTGGCCCTGGTGCCTGGGTCTCCAAAACTTGGGTACCTAGCAAAAATGACAGCTCCTTCCACCTCTTCCTTCTCCATGCTAATGTTAAGGCACTACATACTTTGCTAATGTGTGGAGTGGGTGTTTGGTTTGTTCAGCTAAACACCCGACTTGTAGACACATTTGAAGCCAGATTCCAAGAATACTTCCATGCGCAAACAAGAGGCTCCCAAATACTTTCTTCCTCTTCGGGGTCGCTTTGCCCCGAAGTGCGACTTGCGTCAGGGGATTTGAAGTCCACAGCAGACAGGACTGTGCTGGGTCCAGGAGTCAGATCCCATGCCTCCAAACCCACATCCTGGGTGAGATGACCACACTCACTTTCCTCTAAAAATAAAAAATACACCATTCATTAATCCACCCCTAGTCCCATCTGTTTCTAGCATCCAATTTTGCTACATTAGTTGACCAAACTTGCGCTTGGTCTCATGACAATGTTTGCTCCTGACTAGTGGACTCCACCATGCTGCACTGTGAAAAATGCATATAAAAGGGATGGTGTTGTCATTTTTCAGAGGGCAAACACTGGACAAGTGCCAACATTGAAAAAGTCCTGCAGTTGCCCCTCACCACTCTTGTCTCCTATGGGATAGGGGATATATGATGATCATTCTAGCAGGTGTTACTCTGTGTGACTGTGATCCCTGGGGCCTCTCCTTTAGACATGTCAACACTGGCAAGGCTGCATTAATGGACACTGATGAGGCAGGCAGTTTTCTTTACCCCTTAAGTTCTGCCCTAAGCCCATGGCCTTTGGCCCACCTAGAATCACCCCTGTCAGTGGCTAAATGAGTGTGTTTGAAGTTGTCACTTACGTTTTTGGTGGGAAGATGGCCTTGTTGCCTCCCCTGTTGGGGCCTGAGCAAGGGTAGCCTCCCTTCGCCCCTTCTGGTGGCTTGGCTGGGGGCTTATTTTTTGGTGCCTCCCTGTTGAAAGAAGAGAAACAAATTAGGGACAAAAATAAAGACAAGTACAAAAACAGACGCAAATAAGAATGTTCATATCTGCTTTTTATTTTACTTCATCTTTAAAATAACAATTCAGACAAAGATTATGGAAAACATTATACATAATTCTCTCAAGCTACATGGAGAAAGCACATATACAGACAGCTAATTTACACATATCCATATTGGTTAGATACAAATTTGGCTTACTTTTTTTGACGATCTTATGTATGGACTCCATCTGGTCTTTTTCACGATGTTTGAGATCAGACCATTGTTTTCTGATTTGGTCCTTTGTTCATGTCACCAAAAATTCACCCCACAAAACCTTGATGACCTTCTCCAAAATACCGTCCTTTCGGCTGTTGGGCCTTTCATAATTGCGCAGCTTGCAGTTATACAACATACAACAACTGGAATCCGCCATGTTGTCCCTCATGAATGTTCCGCCGTGTTGCATGCAGGAAAGAGATGGTCACGCTCCAGCGTCATGACGCAATGAGAGCGGAGTTTCACGCTCCAGCGTCATGACGCACTGAGAGCGGAGTTTCACGCATGCGCAGTGTATATAAAGCCATAATGCACGGTCGATGGAACGGCCGTGGGAACGATCTTGGTGGGGAGGACGAATGATGGACATCGCCAAAACACGCGAAAGGAGCCAGAAATCGAAGGGACAATTGGAAATTGGGCCATAGGTGGTTAGTGGCCTATAGTGCTTATATTTTTGGCCTAGATTCGGAGCAGCTTATGAGTTAAGCCAGACATGATGTTTTGTCTTGTGTTCTGTCTTGCAGGCATGATATCATGACGGATAAATTTACCTCTCTAGATTTTTTGCCCCAGTTCATTGACCTGTACCGGGAGCTGAGGCCACAGCTCCAGAGGTCCACCCAGGTCCTGCTGTACAGGATGAGTAGAGACTACTCAAATAAAATTTTGAGGAAGGCAGCATTGGAGAAACTGCTTGAGTTGGTGAAGCCAGTCTACTCCAGGACAGACATCAACTATGTGAAGACCAAACTCTCCAACCTGAGGAGTACATTTAAAAGGGAGCCCAACAAAGTGATGGCCTCACAGAGATCAGAAGCATTAGCAGATGACCTATATGTCCCCAGGCTGTTGTATTTCCACAGCCTGTGGTTTTTGTCTGACCAGACCGAACCCAGGCCATCGCTGTCTACACTACCCTTAATGAGGCCACAGTTCCAGAGGTCCACCCAAGTCCTGCTGTACAGGACGAAGATGTGGATGAGCCCAGCTTGACCCAGGTATAGCATTGTTGAACATATTTGTATCCAAAAATACAATGATGATAACTAGACGTAACAAAGTGGTTTCCATATGAATAGACAGTGACCAAAAATTATTTGTACAAGAAGAAAAAATGCTGGAGTCAGAATGATAGTCTTTTCTATTTGGCCACATTCAATTTGCAACAGTGAGGAGATCAAAACTGTGTGCGATTGATGAACAAACCCTAAAAAACATTCTAATTATGTCCCATTTTCATGCACAGGAAAGTGTCAGTCAAGAGGAGCCCGTGGCCAGCAGCCAGACGGAGTCCCAGATCCCTCCCCTATGCCCTCCTGCTAAAAGGGCCAGGAAGAACAGGAATCTGGACGAGGCCACAGCTGCCTTCCTCAGCCATGCCACTACAGCGCTCAGGATAGACCCAAAGGAGCAGGTGTGAGGAACTAATCCTGCAGCTCCTAAACAAGGGGGTGAGGGGCCAAATCTCTGAAAACACACACATTTCAGATTTTGTGGCCCCACATCCACCACCTCCACAGCCCCCCCACCACCACAGCAACCCCCTCCACCACAGCCACCCCCACCACCACAGCAGCGTGGCAGTCAGTGGCAATACCAGCCACAAGACCCCCAACAAGGCCGCTGGTCTGGGGATTTGCACCCCTACACCCTTTACTAATATTTTTAATGTTTTTTTTTGACTAATGATTTTCTTTGCTATATTTTATATAGTTTTGTATGCAAGTTCTTTACATTTGGATGGCAGATAGCATCTATAATTTTTTTTTTTTTTTTTAATGCACAATAAAAAAAAACATTGTGTAGAATAATACTTGGCTATGTGTTTTACTTCAAACAACAGTTTGGGAGTAGACAGTTACATTAAAAAAAAAATACAATGTAAAATTAACAAGGGACACCAACATAGTTGTATCGTGGATGGTTAAAAAATACGAGATAATGGTGTTGTGGTAACTTGCAAAAAAAAAAAAAAAAAAAAGCATAAGATTATTCTTGATATCACTAGAAAATAAAAGCCTTTGAAAATATGTTTGGCAGAACTCCATCAGTATCACCAGCAAAGCAGCTTCATTATCATCCCATTAAAGAAGAAGAGAATGTGCACTGCATTTCTAGATTTCATAATTTGCCACGTCATGAATGTTAATTCTCCATTACGAACGCTAGTTTACAAGACTCCTTGCTTCCGAGCATGCATGTTTGTACTTTGGACTTTTGTGTGATGGACTTGTGTGCACGCAATACGAAAATCTGACAACAGACTGTCGTCCGCCGAAAATTTATTAGCCTGCTAACCAACATTTGTCAGCAGAAAGTTGGCCAACAATTGTCTGATGGAGCGTACTAACAGTCGGATTTTAGGCAAACAGTCTGTCATCACACAATTCCTGGATGAAAATCCGATCGTGTGTACGAGGTTTTAGACCTCACGTGCAAAATATTACAACATATATAGACAAGTGCACTGTAAGCAACAGCAAAACTTTAAGCACACAGAAAAGGAAGATGACACAGCCCAGGCTCCTACTGTCCTTTCTAAATCATGCACAAGTCTGCTCATAGAAAATAATGACATCTGTTTCATGAAGGCACTACACTAATTGGCGGCCATTATTTTCTATTGCAAGTCCTCGAGTGTGTTCAATGATCACACAGAGTGCTAAAGGAGAAAAATACTGCACTATCCTTGGAAAGACTGTATTATAATAATGTTCTCTAGAATATAGGTACAGTAGATGCTTTCATATACATTTTTGCTGGGAGGGGCCATTCTGCTTTTTAATAGAAAGGGGCACTTATATTTTAAAGTACAAACACACCTTTATTTTCAAAATCAGTAAATCAGCACTGTAAAGGACCTAAAATAAATAAAATCAGCAATAAAAATGCTATTTTTTTTTTTTCCACATAAACTAATATTTTGCCATGGTTTGCCTGTAAGTAAGGCCTTGGTTAGCCCATGCTGGCCAAGGGCACCTCCCACTTTCCTCCTGTAACAGGACCGATATAGAGTACCACACACCTATAACATTGGAGAACTCCATCATCTTAGTTACTCACATTCTCCTGGCCCAAGGCTGACCTCCAGAAGTAAAGGAATGTCAACACTTTTAACCCTTTTTAATGTTTTACTGTATCAGGAACAGAATGTTTAGTTCTTTGTTCAAACACCACTTTGCTTCTGCCTCTTTACCCCAACATCAGTAACACTGCACAATTCAAGATTAACTTTAACGTAGGGCTGCCTGTCAGCTTTCCAGTTCTCTCACTGTGGGTTTCCTTGGGTAGGTTCCCCATATGAGCTTATACTGGACCTGCCCCAAAGGACTTCCTGATGCTACAGGCCTACATGGTAGTATTGTGGGGGCACCCTCTTCCCATCAACCTTTGCCCCAAGTTCTAAATTATAATCGACTAAGCTAGCCCCACTCACAGTATCCACTCGGGAGAGATGTCCCCCTTAAATGGGATACTAACCCCTGCTTACATGCCTAATTTAACTCTGATGGATGAGGAAACCCATTCCCACCCTTTCACGCTCTGTTCATCTTGCTCACCTGGTAGCCCATTAGTGGAAATGCTAAACAGAGTTAGCAGTATTCAACCACCCAGTATTCTACTTCAGTAGCACTGAACAGAAGAACAATATGCCAGTATCTGCCATTCCAGAACCGAGTGAAGATAACAATACCCAGTAAACAAGCAGGTTTTTTTTAAGGTTAAATGTGCTATCAGTTGGCTCCCCACTTTGTATATCCCACCCATCTATTACTTGATTGGTTGCCTGAGTTTTCTCAGGTGCATTGAATGCTGGAACTTGTACTCTTTCATTCATAGGAGCCTGGGTGGTCAGTTAGTGATGATGTAAGCAGACAGAATTTTGGTTGATTTTAGCAACATGATTAAACACCAGAGGATCTTGAATGTAAGAGATAAGGAAATACAATCTTATCAATTTATTAAATATTATAAATATAAATTAGAGTATATTATTTCAGAGATTATACCCAGAAATATTGTCTAGACTCATTCCACAGTATGGACTTTAACAAAGCCATAATTTCAGAGGGAGAAACCAGACAGGTTTATAATTAAGAAATTAAAATGAAAGTGTATTTTTTTCACAGATAATAAAAAATATACTCCATACACAATATGTAAGCTTTTTTTTCTAGGCTTAAATTTCACAGGGACACAACAGACAGTTTTTAAGCAAGAAATCAAAATAGTATATATAATTTCACTGAAAAATACATAAATATTGCACAGACTCAGTGTACACATTATGTAAGCAAGGAAAAGTTCTTTGATACATCTCTTGCATCCTGCTGCTATCACTGGCAATTACCAAATGTGGAAATGACAACTAGGAATTGATAGTACACAGCAGGAGCAGCTGTCAAGACATAGCTGCTTCTGTGTAAATGTACACTTGCAGATAGCCTGCAAGTGCCATTTAGTGCATACAATGTATTCAATAATACTAGTGGATTTACTAAATGCAAAAAGACTGATCATTTTGCAAGTGAATTTTGCCTTAGCTTAGTGAATGTTGTACAATTCACTTTGCAAAGAATACCTAATCAAGCGAATTGAAAAATGTAATGTTTGCACATGATTGGATGATAGAAGACAGCAGACCTTCACTTCATCCGTTAAGGTAAGGGAAAAATTCTGTGCAAAGTGAACAACCTTTTTTGCCTTTAGTTAATCAACCCCATTGTATATACAATTTTATTTATATGTAGATCAAAGGTGTGACCTTGATCTGCATATGGTATCAGTTAAAGAAACCTTAAAATTAAAAATAAATAAATAAATAAAATGTATTCATATTTAACCCCTAATTAACAATTAGCTTTTTTTTTTCTTTTTTAGTGTCACATAAAAAGAAAATGCACATAAATTAAAAAAAAAAAAACACACACACACACATTTTTCCTTTGCAAATTACTTTGCCATACTTTGTACCAGACACATAGTGTAATTTTAGTGTAATTTTAGAATAAAATGTATACTTTTTATTTACAGTAAAATTTCTTAAAAAAAACTAGCACTGATAAACATTTTAAAAATAATTTTTTAAAAATTCCTTTGCATTTTTTTTTTTGCCTATAGGTTACATAGAAAATAAAATCATTTTTGTAAGACAATATTGCCAAAAGAAAGCCTAGTTTGCCCCCTGAAAAACAATGTATTACTTTCTTATCTACAACATACACAGACCCATGGTGGAATTGTAAAAAATTGCTCTTGTCCATAAAGGGTATACAGATAAGTGGAGTGGTTATGTTAGTCAGACCATAAAAAAATCCTAGTTTATGTTGAAAAAAGCCTATGGCATTTATGTCACAGATATAATGTTTTAGGGGCATTAAAATATTGATATTTAGTAAGATTAAGGCAATAACTAAAAGTGAACTCAAGGAAACTTAAAAATTCTCCTTTGCAGTGGGGCTTTTTGACTAAACCCGTTTATGTATGTTTGTATGTTTGTAAGATGTGTGAGAATAATATTAGAAGTTAAAAAATACTTGTAAAATTGACCCAGAGTATTGTAAAAGTAAAATTTCAGGATTCAATGCACTTTAAATTATTTGTTTAGGCCAAGCTGGCCCAAATGAACTGTTTTCATTACTAAATTATCCAGTCACTGTGTATGCTGTGATATACAGCACTGTAGTATCACTGTCTTCCAGCAGCACAGGCAGCCACATTGCTTAGTAATGGAATTAGTTCATTTTGCCAGCTATGCCCAAACAAATTATTTAAAGAGCATTGAAACCTGAAATTTTACTTGCCGACCGGCTCACGCCGATATACGTTGGCAAAGTGGCACAGGTGCGCAAAACGACGTACCCATATGTCACTCCATCATCGGTGGCTAGGTCCCACGTACTCGATGTGGTTCGCATTCGTGGCACGGAGAGGCAAAACGGGGAGATGCCTATGTAAACAAGGCATTTCCCTGTTCTGCCTAGCAACATGACAGGGATCTACTGCTCCCAGTGATCTGGAGCAGTGATCTCTGTCATGTTCTAGTGAGCCCATCCCCCCTACAGTTAGAACTCACTGAGGGAACACACTTAACCTTTGATTGCCCCCTAGTGATAAACCCCTCCCCACCAGTGATATTTACACAGTAATCAGTGCATTTTTATAGCACTGATCGCTGTATAAATGTCCCAAAATAGTGTCAAAAGTGTCCGATCTGTCCACTGCAATGTCGCTGTCATGATAATCTCAGATCGCCGCCATTACTAATAAAAAAGATTAATAATAAAAATGCCATAAATCTATCCCCTATTTTGTAGACGCGATAACTTTTGCGCAAACCAATCAATATACACTTATTGCGATTTTTTTTTACCAAAAATATGTAGAAGAATACATATTTGCCTAAACTGAGGAAGAAATGTGTTTTTTTATATATTTTTTGGTATATTTATTATAGCAAAACGTCTATTTTTGTTTATAGCGCAAAAACCACAGAGGTGATTAAATATTACCAAAAGAAAGCTCTATTTATGGGAAAAAAAGCACATCAATTTTGTTTGGGTTACAACGTCGCACAACCGCGCAATTGTCAGTTAAAGCGACGCAGTGCCATATCACAAAAAAGGGCTTGGTCAGGAAGGGGGTAAATCCTTTCGGGGCTGAAGTGGTTAAAACAAAGGTGCTGTTGTTTTTTTAAGAGTAACTAAATTTTTGTTGAGAAAAGAGCAGTCCCCTCTGAGTGATCAATGGCCATTGCAAGGATTTCAACAAACTCTGTAGCAGATACTTACCTATTGTTGCTCTGAAGTTTGCTCTGAGTTCGTTTTCCCATGTTCTTTGGAAACTGATTCTGAAGGAAGGGGCTGGTTCATTATAATTAGTTGGTTGTGGTGTTCTAATGAGGAAAGTTGCAGAGTCTGCATTCCTTTAGAACTATTTAATCTTGGGGAGTTTCTCACCAAAACTTACACTTCTGTTGCAGGGGGTACCTAAAATTTGAATTATCTTAGGCTAGGTTTACACCTATGCGTTTTGCAGTGCATTTGCAGATTTGCAGAAATGGACTACAGACCATTTAACATACGTTCCTATGGGTCACGGTCACATCTATGCAATTTCCAAATTTCCACTGGTGCATTTTTCGGAAAGGTGTAGGGACATTTTTACATGCAGCACAGTGCATTTTTGGCTCCATGGGCTTCAATGAAATTGCATCAAAAACACATAAAATACCCATGTATATGTATTTTTTTGTGTGTTTTATTCAATGACAACAGATACCTTCTCCTAGCAACATTAACACATCAGAAAGCAAAATGCATTAAAAGTATCAAAAGTGAGTGTGAAAAAACGCAAACCATGCCACAAAACGCATCGGGAAAAAGAAACTATGCAATCTGAATAGTTGTGAACCTAGCATAAGTGTAGACTTCTGGGAAAATCAGTCATCCATTCACACAAGCAGAAAGTTACATTTCTGGGGGTATTTTGTACACCAACTGTGTACAGAAGGCCTCCAGGTTGTCATATTGCAATGAATTTTACAGAAAATTATGACTGCTGTAGGTCATTTTCAATAACAATGGAGCGCAATCATCTGGGACCTGTGACGTGTCCCAGATGATTGCCTAGAGGGAGGGGGGAGAGAGAGAGGTGCGGCATAAGGAAGTGGGAGCTGGAACCCTCTGGAAAGAGGGTATCCACTCCCCCCCCAAAAAAATGACATACCAAATGTGGCATGTCAGGGGGTCACCTTCTCTTAAAGCGGAAGTTCCATTTTTGGGTGGAACTCTGCTTTAAGTTACAACATGGCTTATAATTATTTTTTTTATTTTTGTTAAGGTATTTTTTTTTATTTGCTTTATTTTTTATGTATGTGGAGTTACCCTTTAAGGTATGGATATAAGACAGCTTTACATACCAGTAATATTTGAAGGCCCCTACACATTATGCATTACGTTACCTCACCTGCGTTACTGCATGCAATGATGTACTGCATTAAGGCAGCCCATTTATTTTAAATGCGCTGGCAGCATACCTTAAAGTATTTGTTATCCCCCAAAAAAAGATCCTGTTCCTTTAAAGCAGTGCTTGTGCTGTGTCATTTGGCCCCCCTGTATCACCTGTAAAACCTGGCTGATCCTGCCTGGTTCTGCCCTCCTCTCTGTAAACTGACCATGTTTTATCATGGCTGCTGAGCCCTAACACCACGGTCAGTTTACTTGACTCCATCATCTGCAGCTCTCCTGTCCTCTCTCCCCCTCCCGCCTTCCCTGTCTGCTTTGTGTCAGGTGCTGGCCCCTTCCCGTCCTGCTGCTGAAATAACTTTTAATATCTTATGTAGTCAATTTGTTTTCTAATAATAGGTGCTCCTGTGTCTGTGCTTTATAAAAAAATGCCGACTATACCTGATTTCAGAGCACTGCTCGGTGCTCACGTGACTGGCTGCCTCTCTTCTCCTCTCTGTCTGACGTCAGTGGGGGAATATTGGCCCCGCCCGCTGCAGCTGTCATACTGGGAGAGAGCCACCCGTTAATGTGAGCGCCGAGCGGCACTCTAAAATCAGGTATAGCCGGCATTTAAAAAAAAAAACACAGACACAGGAGCACCTATCATTAGGAAACACACAGGATTATACGAATTTATCAGAGGGGGTTAACAACCACTTTTACACATGAAAAATTGATCTGCTTTTTAATACAGCAACCCACAATGCAAGGCCTGTGCTCAGTGGTGCGCTGCAATACAAATGTGTGCCTTGTAGTAGTCTTTGGGGCTGCCAGTCAAAATAAATAACACAGCAATCTATAAATGGGAATAGCCACAAAATGAAAATGACACAGTACAAATGATTTGATTTGACAATTACCAATGCATGTAAAATGAAGTAAAAAAAAAAAAAACCTAATCCTGTCACAAACAACATTTTTGAGCCAAAATCTCACCTTGCATATTCCCAAAGCAGATATGAAAACATTATGTCTACCCCCAAGTTGTAAAGAGCTGCGTAAACTGTCAGCACTATACAAAACCCTGTATAATAATAATGTAAAAATAATAATAATAATATGGTATGTTACACTAGTTTTAAAAAGGACAAGGAGAAGGAGATCAGGTGTTCATTCTCCTTCCCAAACCTATCTATTTTTTTCAGAAATTACATAATTTTATCCCAAATTCATAATGTTTCCGTTTGACATTTGCACTCAAAATCATTTGGTGTGTGTTCTCTGCAGTTTTCAAGGTACCAGTGATGTCAGTTCCTGAGTTGTAGGGAAGAAATGGAAAAACATCTCTGCATCTCTGTTGGGCTGAGAACCAATGAGAAGTTTAACTGCATATCCACATTAAAAGAGAAGGTAAAACATGGGGGGTGTGATGGACTTTTTCTCCCCTCCGCTAGCAGGTAAGATTGCAGCGGCCACTCCACTGATTTACAGCATGGGCAGCCCAGGGAAGACAACTAAGCTTCCTCAACATAACAGCCCTTTTCCTCAGTTATCCTCCAGCACCTCCAGCCCTGCTAAATCTAGGCAAAAGATGTCTCCTACCAGGAACAATGCAAAAGAGGTGAAATCTTCTGAATTTTCACTGGATGACACACAATAATTGCATGAATCCATTCTGGCCTTCCTACCACTAACCAGCCAGTCATGGACACAACTTTTAAAGACATGCTAGTTTGAAGCACTATACATGCTGATATTCTCTCCCTAGCACAGCAATTTACATCAGATGTACAGGAAGTGAGTGAGAGGGTGTCACACATTGAAAATAAGATGGGAGAGTTTGCATCCACCTTTAATGATCTGGTAGACACACACAATGAATGTGAAGACAGCATTTTCTGGGTCCAATCTAAATTAGCAGAGTCAGGTAAACTGCAGGAACTCCAAGCATACTTTTCCAACATTTTTAGAGAGGCATTACCAGATTCCCCTCCAGAACAGTTAATAATAGAACCTATTCATAAGCTGCCTAAACCCAAACATATTCCTGAGCATCTTTACAGGGACACTATAGTTCAGATACATTTCAACCACATCAAAGAGAAACTGATGTCCTTAACTAGGAAACGTGACCGTCTCCCTGATTGTGTCTGAGATCTATTGCTATTTACTGACCTATCTCGCTGTACCATGCAGAGGAGGAAAAATCTGATGACCGTCATAAAAACTGTTACGTAACCATCAAATATCGTACCGGTGGAATTATCCAGCAAAGCTACTCCTGAAAAAATGGTGGATCCTGGACAGTGATCCCCCACCAGGAGCTGATACCCCATCACCTCCTTCCCAATCCACTAGTTTGCCAGAAGAGGAAACGGGATGACCACCAAATAACCAAATAGCCCCTCAGTTCATAGCCTACACTTTCTGGCTCCGGTAGCCGTTCAGTGCTCTCACTGGTTGTTACCTGTTACATACTACTCCTTGTTTGTACCCCCTGAATTAGTGGATACTCATCTGCTCAGATTCATTATGGATCGTTCTTTTTTACTTGTTACTTCTGCAACCTGCCAAAAAGCAGTGCAGCCCTAATGTTTTTGATTTTTTTTCTCTTTTTCTTTTGTTTGTACATCTCTGATACAGTGGCCTGTTAGCTACTCACTTTATTAACTTTGTTTTCACTGACATTAACGCATCATATCTCAGACCATACAAAGAGTGAACCATTCTACACCGATTACTGCCGTACAACTCTATTATGCAGTTCAAAATAGTTTCTTTTAATGTCAAGGGACTCAATAGCCCTGCCAAACGCAGTATGCTCTGGGCAGAAGCCAAATGTCTTCAAGGAGATGTTCTCTGCCTTCAGGAAACCCACCTACACTAAATAAATCCTCCCAAGTTATCTCATAGGAACTTCCCACACATATTTCAAGCAAACGCCATCTCCAAGAAAAGAGGGGTGCTCATAGCCATTAAGGATACGGTGGCATTTAGACTACTTTTAAAGGAGATCCAGGACAACCAGGACCGCTTCATAATTTTGAAATGTGACCTCAACAATAGACCATACTCCCTTGGTGAACTTTACCTACCTAACAATAGATCCTTAACGTTCCCTTAAGATATGGAAAAAGTTCAACAACACATCCATGGAAACACAATTCTATGTGGTGACTTCAACGCCATTCCACTTAGATCCCTTGATATGTTGGACCCCACCAGAAAACCGTTCTGGCAGATCAATTCTACAGGACTTCATATCATCTTCAAACCTTTTCGATATCCGGCACTGCCAAAATGCTTCAGAGAGAGGTTACTCTTTCTTTTCTTCTGTTCATTTGATGTGCTCACGTATCGATCTATTACAAAATGTGAGTGATTAAAAAATTCATGGCATTCCAAGCACTACATGGTCAGACCACGTGCCTGTATCTATTATTGCAAAAGGAGATGCAATTGAAGCTAGAACTAACCGTTGGCGCAATGATGTCCATTTAATGTCGATCCCAGGATATAAGGTAAAGTTCACGACCACATCCAGGAATTCTTTGCCATGAATGAACATTCGGTGTTGGACCCCTTTGTCTTGTGGAACTTCCACGCGGCTTATATGCGGGGTGTCCTTCTCTAGATGAGTTTGGTGGCGAAAAAGTCCAGGACACAGAAGCTTAACAATCTGATATGTTCTATACGTACCTTGGAGAAAGCAAATAAGCAACATGCCTCTGCCAACACAAGTTCCCAGTTGTTTACTGTCAGGCAGGAACTCAGAGTGCTCTTTATTTCACAACATGATTGAAATTTAAGGATGCTGAAATCAAACCACTATTGTAATGGCAATAGGGCACGCAGACTCGTAGCTTGCCAAATTAAAGAAAGAGTTTATAGACAAAGAATAGCCCATCTCAAACACCCTTCCTCTGGTATTAAACTTTTACGAACCCTAGAGAAATTGTCAACGCGTTTAGTGAGTATTATGCCACTTTATACAATCTACAGACAGACCCAAATTAAAAACATTTAACATAAAAGAGAAGGTAAAACATTTGGAATGACAGATCATATAAAAAAAATGGCCCTTAATCCCTTCATATCCAGGGATAATTAAAACCATTGTGACCAGACCAAATGTTGAGGTTTTGGCATGCAGCCATTTACAAGTATGTTTTAACAACTGTGCATACCAAAATGATTTTAACATGGCCTTTCATGGTTAGCTCACATGGGGCCTTCATTTAGTATTTTTTACCAATACCCTGAATTTAGATTTTTTCACAATATGAACAAAACTGTTTTAGTTTACTAAATGCTTAAGGAAATTTGTATGAAAAACACTACTCCAAATATTTTCACTAAATGATTTTCTCCTGTTTTTTTTCAAAGTACAGGGAGCTCAAATATGTTTAGATTTTGATTCATCCCTCAGAGATGTATGGTCGATAAACAAGTGTGTATTTTATAGGTGTATAGAGATTAGGCAATTTCCAGTGAAATTAATTTACTGACCAGCCTAGAGGAAGTTAATGTGAAGTAACGCCTTTGTGAGCAGGTTAAATATAAAGGATGATACTGTGTTGACTTGATAAAAACAAATATTTCCAGGATCCAAATTGTGTAAAATTGTGAGAAGCATAGGAAAGACACATATGAGGAGAGATTAAATTGTGAGAAGCGAAGATATCCAAAGCGAAGGGTTTCTGAATCAGCGGCCATCTTGGCATGTTCGGCCCTTGTGTATTACTTTGATTCTACATGGATTTTATAAGCTGTGTGTTTTATCAACTTTAAAAGAAATACTACACTATTATACCACTTTTGGGCTCCTTGTGGTGAGCTCTTTTCTACCCAGAACGAGTTGACCAGCCTTACCTGATTGACACAGGAGAACCTATTGTAGGCATCAAGGCGGAGGCTTTGTGTGATGGCTAAGCCATAACAGGCTGATATTACTGATTATTCTGGTGAGTGCATAGTGGGGGAATAACTAAGTACTTTGTGGTAGCAAAGTTGTCTGGAAGTGAACATCACGGTGAACCATCTGTGGATATCGGATCAGCTTTTGGACAATTTAAAACACAAAATTGTTGCATCCTTTTTTTTTTTATTAACATGAACACTACTGGATGATTAATTATATAGATGTGGATATCACTATATGAATTGTTCTGAGCACTATTGTATTACTTATGAATTTTTATGTAATTTTTTATGTATTTTTGCTTTCAATTTTTTTTTGTTTAATTTTTTGGGCTGAGCGCTGCACTATTACATAGTACATAGGAAACACTTTAAAAATCTTTACAGCCCATCACTTTAGAGTTAAACTAAAAAGAAAACCTTAACATTCTTTTTCTATCCCTGGTGTGCACTGGGATATTTCATACATAATAGGAATTTATATGCTTATGTATGTCTGTATGTGTATTAATATTATTATTGTTATTGTTAATAATTAGAATATATAGCGCACCAACAGTTTGTACAATGCTTTGCAAATTAAAAGGAGACAGTACAGTTACAATGCAATTAAAAACAAGATGATTAAAGGGGCCCTGCTTTTGAGAACTTTTGTATTATATATTGTATTATATATTGTATGTACATGTATGTATGCATGTATGCATGTATCTGTGTGTGTGGAGGGGGTGTCTTTTTTGAATGTTTATATAAATTTTTTTTTTACAGTTTCCCTTTTTTTATGCAAAGCTGCTGGTCCGTCTCAGCAGGAAGAAATTGGGGAATGAATGTTCCTAGATTTCCTCCACCCACGCAGCAGTTTTCATCCTTTCACTTCCTCACCATAACACAAATACATGTATACAATTTAGACAAACAGTACTATATGTCAATTCACATAGTTCATATTACAGTGCAATACAATAAACATGCTGAAAACTATACTAAATTGACAAAAAGAAAAAGAAAAATGTATAGATCAAATGAACCATGGGAGTTTATAATGGAGTATGAAGTGAGACTGACATACAGTACATGAACATATGTCTACATGAACAGATGTTTACATTCTAGAAGGAGCCATGCATAGGAAAAATTCAGGTTGTGGGACTTGACACTTTCATACATCTGTCCCTGTGTAATAGGCCATAAATTCAAAGAGGAAAAAATACAGAAGTGTATTTTCTTGTTTATACATCACGGGACACAGAGCCTTTGATAATTACTAAGTGGGTTAGATAGTCACCATCAGGTGATTGGACACTGGCAACCCTATTTACAAGGCGAGTTCCTCCCCTATATAACCCCTCTCATATGGAGAGTACCAGTGTCAGTGTCTAAGGTGGTTGGTCACGTTGAAGATGTGCTAAGAAGAGAGGTCTGTTTGATGGTCTCTGCGGGGGCCTAGGAGCTATACAACCGGATCCATACCTCGGGCCAATAAATACGCCTAAGATGGATGGTACCCTGGCCTCATGAATGAAGAAACAAGGTTTTGCCTGTAATGTCTCTCTTTGAGGACTGGGCTTTAGGATCCAGCACTTTGGGGTACAAATTAAAAGTTGCACGAAAAGTTTTCTGGCAGAGTCTTCTACGGGTCCAGGGAAGAGGATCCTGTAAGTAGGAACCCAGAACCCTGAAGGTTGGCACAACATTACCCGCCGTGATGGGTGAAGGTTTGATCTGTCTGTTCTCAGCAGTTTCCTGCGGCGGGGATAAGGCAAGTGAAGACAATCCTAGGTATTTACCATAAGGATTATCTTCTACGAGTAGTTTTCATGTCTTACCTGGTTTCCGCCACTAGAGGGAGTAAGAGACATACCTGGTGTTTACCTGGTAAAGCTGGTCTGTGAAACCGCTCACCTCCTCCGCTGCAGGCTCTGCCACATAAACTGAAAGGAGGATTCCACGTAGCCTTGGGGTCCCACGTAGTCCTCCAGAGGTCTCCTTTCTCCCCCTCGCCCCCAGCCGCTACGCACGCGCACAGGGGGGGCGCATTTTTACGGCAGATTCAACAGAGAAGGAAGGGGGCATGGTTGCGGGCGCCATGCACGTGCGGCGTGCTCGGCGCATCAGTGTACAGACACGGGGCGGCAATGTTTAAAGCCCAGGATGCCGGAGCTCCTGTAAGTGGTGGGACACAGAGCTGTGGGCAGTAAGCATCTAAATGGATTTGGATCCAGGCATACCTATGACACCTACTCAGCATCAGTTTGTGCAGACTAAGCTAATGATTATATTGTAAGACTAAGGCACAACAGTGATTGCATCTATACTAATACCTCTGCTTTTGCAGCTTAGGACTATGTCTCCCCATAAGAGGGCTTCAGGGTCAGGTAAAAGAGGCACTAAGAAGTCACCGCCTAGATCTAGGGGTTCTGGACATGCCTGCAGGATACCATCCCCCCCTGAAAGACTGGAGGCAGCCTCACAGGATGAGTCATTGCCCCTGTTAAGCTTTGCAGCCTCTCCCAATGTCGCAGCCCCTGTGTATGTCGCTGAAGACACTATGAAAGCTGCATTGAATGGTTTAGAAGGAAGGATTGCTACTTTAATCACAACTTCCTTAAAGAGTAGCAGAAAACAGAATAGATCCCCTGCCTCTGCTCTAGGTTCCTTATCGGATGAGCAATCTGATAATAATGAAGTATCCTTAACCGGGGATGGGGAGCAGTCAGACGATTCAGGGGATGAGGAGAAGCTCTCTTCTTCCTCTTAGGCCCTAAAGGTGCAGGTGCAATATTATACTGAGTTGGTAAGTGCTACATACAAATTGCCCTCTGCTGAGGCTGCCATATCCTCCTTGGGATCCCGGAAATTCCCACAGGCTGCGTATACGTTTCCAATTCATCCCTTGCTGGAAAAATTGTTGTATGAGGACTGGGTTCACCCAGATAAGATCCTAAGAAGTTTTCCCTACTTTATCCGGTAGAAGAAAAATTCACCAAGAAATGGGGGGTGCCAGCAATTGATGCGGCTGTTTCCTGTGTGAATAAAAGCCTGACCTCTGTGGACAATGCTCAGGGGTTCAAAGATCCAACTGACAAAAAGCTGGAATCATTATTTAAAGCCTCCTTTTCTATGGCTGTCGCTGTGGTCCAACCTGCAGTCGCAGCAGTTGGCATGTGCCAATTCCTAAAGGAACAAATGAAGCAGGTGGTTAACCTCCTCCCCGCTGAACAGGTCGAGGTTTATGCAGACCTTCCTAAGGCCTTTTTTGATTGAAAATGTATACTTTATTTTGCAAGAAAATATACAAAAAACAAATACTTAAACAGGGTACATTCAGTACTGCGACGCAGCGCATAAATACACTACATAACAGTACATTGCCAAGCATACAAATAAATTACATTCATCCTGCGGTATGATGCCTAATGTGTTGTGCAGAGTAATAATACCCCGAAACATCACATCATGCATGACGCCGCATTACCCTGAAAGCAGTACTTCAAAACAATTTCACAAAAAAATCCGGTCATACAGTCAAATAACATTCAAATGGGCAACGGGTGTGATGGGGGGGGGTGGAGAAGGTGGGGTAGGGGAGGGAGTAAAGAGTTCACAGGCCCGAAGCTTTATTTGAACTGCCAAAGGATACACGGGTGGGAGGGGGGGATGGGGAAATCTTCAGACCTCCTCTTCCTCCTTGAAGTCCATCAAGTGATAGTCTCTGAGCAGACTGTGAACCAGTCTGCGGCAGTCCTCGATGGACATCCTCTCCCGCTGGTGGATGAGGCGCTTTCTGGCGCACCATAAAGCGTCCTTAAAGCAGCACAGCACCCGCCAGGCACCGTCAATGTCCTCCTGTGAATGAGTTCCACAGAAGAGACCGTTCAACACACCAAAGTGTGTGATAGCAGTCTGTGGTACAAAGTCTTTGAGTTCAGGTTCCAAGGCCCTCAACAGGTCCTGTGCAAAGGGACACTCCCAGAAAACATGCAGTGCAGTTTCCTCCTGGATGATGCAAAAGGGGCAGTGCCTGTATCTGCACAGGTTTCTGGCATGCATGAATGTCCTGAGTGGCAACCCCCCTTGGATTGCCATCCATGCCAGATCTTTGTCTCTGCCTACCTTTGGTCTCTGTAAGTCATTTAATCTGTTACCATGGCAACAGGACAGAGTCATTGAAGTTTGACAGGAACTGTTGTTTTATCCAAGGATGCCAAAGTTTTTCAAATTTTGGAATTTGATTTTGATCGATGGCTACCATCTTAGCATGGGACATTGTATTATTCATTCTGTGAATTGTTTCTGCTAGTACCAATGTAGGAGATTTCCATGCCTTGGCCCCTGTTTGTTTTGCAGCCGTTATTAGTTGGATCATAAGTTTGAATTGAGAGAGTGTTAACAATTCCGGTTTTAGATTAAGTAAAGTTAAATATGGATCTGGTTGTATTATTTTTTTAAATATTTTAGATGCAATCACAAAGACTTCCTTCCAGAAGGTTTGGATTACTGGGCACGTCCACCATATGTGTAAATATGTGCCTATTTCTGGGCATCCTCGAAAACAAAGAGCTGAGGTATTAGGTGAATATTTTGCCACTCTAGCGGGTACAAGGTACCAGCGAGTTAGGACTTTATAATTTGTCTCCAGTGCTAAGATGTTGGGTGAAGATGACTTAGATGTGAGCCATATGTTAGACCAGTCCGTGTCTTCTAAAGTTCGTCCCAGGTCCTCCTCCCACCTCTGAACGTAAGAGGGTCTTTTAAGATTTGCTACTCCATATAATTGATTATAAAGTGATGAAATTGTTCCTTTAGCAAATGGATCTTTTGTACAGATTGATTCAAAAATGGATAATTGGGATAATGGTGTATCCCCCTTTAGGAATGGTGTATAGAAATTTTTGATTTGGAGATATCTAAATATCTCAGAGTTTGGTAGATCATATTTTTCTCTAAGCGATGGGAATGAAAGGAATGATTTAGATGCTATGAAGTCATTTAGTGTCTGAATGCCTGATGTTGTCCAAGCTTTAAAAGAATTTGGGTAGATCCATGCCGGATAAAAGGCCGGATTTCTGATAAAAGAAAGGAGAGGATTGTGTGGAGATTGTAACTGATATTTGTTTTTTAGTTTATCCCAGAGAGATAAGAAGTGTTTAGTTATGGGATTATGAATTTTAAAGCGGTCTTTAGGATCAAGCCATAATAAATTTGATATTAATAGAGGGTCATTTTCTGAAGCCTCTATAAATACCCATAATGGGATTTCCTGTTTTGCATGGTATTTGGACAGACTGGCCAAATGTGCTGCTCTGTAGTAGTTAGTAAAATTAGGGTATCCCAGGCCTCCTTTATTTTTGGGAAGATGTAGTGTGTGTATAGGTATACGTGGTTTAGAAGAGCCCCATATAAACGAAGTTGCTCTTTTTTGTACTATTCTCAAAAAATAGGAAGGAATTGGAATAGGGAGGACTCTGAATAGATAAAGCAATTTGGGTAGAATAGTCATTTTGATTGCATTAATCTTCCCTATCCAGGATAAAGGAAGTTGCGACCATTGTTTTATTAGATTTGTGATCTGTCTTAATACAGGAGGATAATTGGTTGAGAATAAGTCAGAATGAGATGCTGTTAAATGAATTCCAAGATATGGGATTGATTTTTCTGCCCATGTGAATGGGAGTGCAGCCCTAGCCGGGATCAATTCCATGTTTGTGAGTGAAATATTAAGCACTAGGCATTTCTTAGGATTAATCATAAGGCCGGATAGGGCTGCAAACCCATCAAGAGCTGGTATTAAGTTAGGACCAGAGACCTGTGGTGATGATAGAAAAAGTAATATATCGTCTGCAAACATACATAATTTGTGTGTAATACCTCCTACTTCAATGCCAGTTATAGTTTGGTTTGTTCTGATGTATTGGGCCATGGGTTCGAGTATAAGGGCAAATAATAGGGAGATATATGGGCAACCCTGTCGGGTACCTCTTTCGATATTAAAGGCTTCAGATTTGTATCCAGCATATTTTATATAGGCTTTGGGTTTATTATATAATGCTTTGATCCATGTTAAAAAGTGGGGTCCAAAACCCCATTTTTGTAATGAATATTGCATATATTGCCAGGATACTGTGTCAAATGCCCTCTTAATATCGAGAGATAGAAAACATAAAGGGATTTTCCGTTTTTTAGCAATATGTGCCAATAACACTGCCCTGCGTATATTATCGCCTGCCTGTCTATTTGGCATGAAGCCTACTTGATCTCTATGTATTAATTTTCCTATAATGCTATTGAGGCGTTTTGCTATTATTTTTGCTAATAATTTAATATTGAGGTTTAACAGAGAGATAGCCCGATAATTCACACAGGAAGTATCATCAGAAAGGGGTTTTGGGATCATACAAACAATTGCCATTAGTGTTTCTTGCCGAAAAGAATGTCCATCTAGAAGTTTGTTAAAAGTTTCATTGAGAATGGGAGAGAGTATTTCTGAGAATGTTTTATAGTATAAAGCCGAGTAGCCGTCTGGGCCTGGTCTTTTGTTAAGTTTTAGGTCTTTTATGGCGTTAGCAACTTCATCTATAGTTATAGGCTCATCCAAACTGCTTTTTTGATTTTGAGATAACTGAGGTAAGGTTATTTTTGAGAAGAAGGATTCAGCCTCTGTAGGATTAAATTCATTGTTTGTCTTGTATAAAGTTGCGAGATGTGAGTGAAATTTATGGACTATTTTAACTGGATTACAAGTGTAAACATTTTTTGATAATTTCAAACGTATTGGTTTGAAAGATTTGTTAGCTGAATTTAATGCCCGAGCCAAATATGTACCTGGTTTGTTTGTATTCATGTAGAAATTGTGTTTGGAGCGTTTGAGGGATTTATCAACTGACTCAGTGAGAAATAGATCGTATTCCAATCTAGATTTTTCCAGATGAGATTTTGTACTCTGAGATGGATTATCTTGAAATGATATGTAGGCTGCATTAAAATTGAATTCTAGTTTTTTTGCTAGATTTTTGCGTTCCCGTTTAAATAGTGCCATTTGTCTTTGTATTGTACCACGCAAGACAGGCTTATGAGCTTCCCACAGTGTTATTGGGGAGATGTCTGTTGTATTATTAATTGATATGTATTCCTTTAAAGCTTGTTCAATGGCCATCTGATGTAGTGGGTGTTTGAGCATTATGTCCGGTAAGTACCACGTTGGGTCATGCGCTTTTGGTATGGCTGAGGCTATAGTAGTGTATACTGCATTATGGTCAGACCACGGAATCGGAATTATATCTGATGCAATAATTTCTGGTATCATTCCTATTGTTAGAAAAATATGATCTATTCTGGTGAAGGTTTGATGAGGGTGCGAGAAATAAGTGAATTTCTTTTTCATTGGGTTACTTTCTCTCCATGAATCTACCAGATTGTATTTGGAAAGAAGTTGAGAAAAAGGTAATCTAGAGGTTATTTTGGATGGTGTAAAAGGTGATTTATCTAGAAATGGGAGGAGGACCTGGTTCGAATCCCCACACATTATCACTGTTCCTATTTTGTGTGTATTAATCACTTGTAATATATGTGAGAGGAATGGTGTAGGTTGTTTGTTAGGAGCGTAGTAGGAAATCACCGTGATTGCTGTATCCATTATATAATCCATGAGTATCAGGTATCTACCTTCTGGGTCTTTAATTTCTGATGATAAGGTGAATGGTGTGGATCGGTGAAATGCAATTAGAGTTCCCCTTTGCTTGGTACAGGCAGAAGCCGTGTAAATTTGTTGAAAGGAGAAATATATTTTGGAGTAGAATCTTTGGTGAAGTGTGTTTCTTGGAGGCATACTATGTGAGCCTTCTTGTTATGGAAAGTACGGAAGGCTTTGGTCCTTTTTTGAGGGACATTTATTCCCTGAACATTCAGGGAAAGTATATTCAGTGGTGCCATGGCAATAGATCAAATAGTTTTGACTTACTTTTTGTTATGCAGAGCTGACTGCGCAGATCAACCTGTGTGGACTGAAGAGATGAATAGATAGAAAAGAAACCAGTGAATTCTGGAGTAAAGAGTAAACAAAAAACATATGAGATTAGATGATACATTGTATAAATTATTTTTTGCAAGTAATCACAATTTACCCGTGAAAGAGAATAAATATCTCTCTCAGGGGAATAAGTGCCTTCGTCACACTCCCACATAATATGGTTGGGAGAATGAGGAGGGCTAATGGGGGTACACGGATCTTCCGCTTACAGGAGAGAAGTGCTATGTCAAAAGACATCAAAATGATGTTTCATTAATTGGAGTGCAGAATATAGTTTTTGTTGAAATTATTTATTCCAGGGTGGTTGTATATGGTTAGTCTTGCCCTAGGCTAAATAATTCAGTTAGAAAGGTACTGTTAATAACTTTGGTATTGATGAAGATAGTTTGAATTATTTTGGGATTTTAACCCTTTTAGAGTAAACAATTACATATTTTATTCATACGTAACTGTTTAGATATGTTAACTCATAAAATTGAGGTTGTATTGCTTCAGATTAGAATAAACAAAAACATAATTCTAGGAACTAGTTAGGTAATAATATATTTGTTTTAAGAAAAGAAAGAAAAAGCTTCCATTACTTCTGGATTATTGAACATATTTGTCCTAAAAAGTAATAAATCTATTGTTATTACCTGATAATATATAACTGAACAAGAATTTCCTTATTTCACTTATATATTCTAAGGCTATATGAATCAGAAGTAATAAGAAATATAACTGGAATGTAACATGATCCCACACAGTGTGTGACTATCAGAATGCAGTTACATTCAGTTATAAATATAGGTTTTTTATAGAGAACTATCTCTTAGTATAATAAATGAAGAGATATCAGGAATTAGGATGTCAGTCAATTGAATCTTCTTGGTCCATGGATGATGTGGCATAACGGCCTCTTTTGTGAGAATGACGATTCCCATTTTGTTCTGAAATTTTCTGGGTGCTGCCTGAAGGTGAAGATGATGCCATTCTTCTGCGCATGGGAGTGTTGCTGCTTGTGGGTTCTGTCAGATTTAATTTTAAAAGGGTTTGTTGTAGTTCATCTGCTGATCTGCTTCTGTAAATTGTACCTTGGTAGTTAAATCTGACTGAAAAGGGGAAGCCCCATTGATACATAATGTTGTGGCGTTGCAGTTCCATTAGTTGGGGTTTCATGGATCGTCTTTTAGTAATAGTAAGTTGGGATAGGTCAGCAAAAATTTGATAATTGTGTCCTTGAAAATTAAGTTCCTTTTTTTCTCTTGCAGCAATTAGTATTTGTTCTTTCGTTCTGTAATAATGAAATTTTGTGATTATATCACGTGGGGGTCCATCTTTCTTTTTGGCTGTGAGGGCTCTGTGTACTCTGTCCAGTTCTAAACGTTCAATAGGGATATCTGGCTTTAGTTCTTGTAATAGAGCAGTAATAGTAGATTGCAGGTCTGTCACAGTTTCAGGTATTCCCCTTATGCGTAAGTTTGAACGTCTGGCTCTATTTTCGTAATCTTCGAGCTTAGTTTGAAGTATTAAATTCTCTTTTTTTAATTGTTCCAATTCTGTTATATTTTCTTGGGTTGTAATTTCAATTTCATCCATTTTTATTTCTAAAGCTGCGGTGCGGTTTCCCAGCTCTCTTATTTCTTTGGTTAGGCTTTTGTTATTTGGTCTGAGGTTTGTTTTAAAGCCTTATGAAGCATCTTTTCAAATTGTAATAATATTACTGGGGATACTGAGGAGGCTTGTGGAGAAGTTTGTGAGAGGATTTGTTCTGTATCTGACTCAAATGGAGAGTCTTGCTGTGACATTTTCTGTCTGTGAGAGCGCCCTGATGCTGTATCTTGTGAGGTGACTGGAGCTGCTTTAGTTGCAGTGAGTGCCTGTGAGCTCTTTGTGAGGTGATTTTTATTTCTGCCACGGTTTCCTCCCAGTACCATATTTCCTGCCCAAACTTTCACAGTTTGTTCCCTGGGGCAAAAAGGTTCAAATGGATACCTTTTGAGCCTGCAGGCTCCGCTTTGTCCTTCTCTTCTCTCCTCAGCGGTGTGGAGCTCTAACAATGCATGTCTGCTCCGCTAGGCTCCGCCTCCTGCCCTCACCCAGGTAAGCTGTTTTAAAAATCCTATTTTTCTTTTTCACTTGTCATTTTAAACACAAGCAGAGACAAGTTAAAGGAATAGAAAAATATATGGTGCCAATTGGTCAAAGACTACTGTCCTATTGCTGAGCAAGTATTCCCATGACTACAAAAAGACAGTCAGGGGAATTCATAAAGAGTGTTTATGACACTCTTTAGAATCCTTATGTGCCTCCACACGACAAATCTGGGACAAGTACCACAAGTGGAAGCGCACTGAGACCAGAGTGTCTGTGCAGATACCCCGGCCTCAGTGCAACTGAGCTTCCTCCCGGCCCCAGAAGCTGTCACACAGACAACACATCGCTGAGAAGTTTTGTAGCTGGGAGGGCAGAGCCTGATGGAGATTCAGAGACACTAGTTCCCCATCAGGTCTGCTCTCCTTGTGAATGGCAGTAGACAGTGGGTGGATCCTTAGCCAATAGACAGCTTGCTATAGGCTATAATATCCATACACTGCCTGTTGTCAATTACAAGATAAGAGTGGGCTTGATGGGAAACTAGTGTCTCTGAATGTCCATCAGGCTCTGCCAACTGCAACAGAGAGGGGGTAGCAGTAGCAAATATGAGGTTCTGCTACACCAATTAAGCGTTGGTCTTAAAGTGGTTCTAAAGGTAGAAGGCATGCATTAAGATAAAAAAAAAACTTCTGTGTGCAGCTCACCCCCAGCCCCCCTTATACTTACCTGAGCCCCATCTCAATCCAGCAATGTTGCACGGGAGTCTTGGCTGTCCGGGACTCTCCCTCCTCATCAGCTGAGACAACAGCATGCGCCATTGGCTCCTGCTGCTACATAGTTACATAGTTTCATAGCTGGTAAGGTTGAATAAAGACAACAGTCCATCCAGTTCAACCTGTGTAGGTGTGTGTGTGTTTCTTCATTTCCCATATCCCCGTATATTGT
The DNA here is from genome assembly GCF_042186555.1 of Aquarana catesbeiana. Taxonomy (NCBI): domain Eukaryota; kingdom Metazoa; phylum Chordata; class Amphibia; order Anura; family Ranidae; genus Aquarana; species Aquarana catesbeiana. Next base: position 286,391,095 of record NC_133326.1, read on the forward strand.
TTTCGCTAAAATGCCCGTCCAAGAGTCTTTTAAAACTATCCATATTTCCTGCCGACACCACCGATTGTGGAAGGGAGTTCCACATCCGTTCCGCCCTGACTGTGAAAAATCTCCTTTGTAGCTTAAGGTTAAACCGCTTCTCTTCCAGTCTCATCGTGTGGCCCCCTGTCCTCTTATACTCCCTGGGACTGAAACGTTTCATACTTACACTCAGTGGCGGTGCGTCCATAAGGGCGCACAGGCGCTACCCTCTCTCTCCAGCCACCCCTCTAGCACCAATAGATGGAGTCATGCATTGCATGACTCTATCTATGGCTGCCGCTGCCACCCCGTATTTAGGTGCCCGCCCCCTTTTCGGGCGCTGGGCGCCTGAATTACAGTGGCAGGGTTTTTTTAAGTGCCTGATTAGAGCCATAGGCTCTAATAGGCGACAAAAAAGGTGACCTGCGAGCACCATGAATATTTGCTTTCCTAACACTAAACCGCTTCTCCGCCAATCAGGTGCTCAGGTCTGTTACCCGTCACCTGATTGGCTGAAATGACAGGTGCTGTGATTGGACGCCTATCAGGCGTCCAATCATAGCAGAGGACGGGAAGAGAGGATGGGAGAAGACATCAAGGAGCTGTCCCACCGCCACCGAGACAGGGTAAGTACAGACGGCGGGCGGAGGGCACACTGGCAGCATTTGATATGGCACAGTGGCTGCGTTTGATTGGGCACAGTGGGAGCATTTGATGGGGCACAGTGAGGCTGCATTTGATGGGGCACAGTGAGGCTGCATTTGATGGGGGACAGTGAGGCTGCATTTGATGGGCACAGTGAGGCTGCATTTGATGGGGTACAGTGAGGCTGCATTTTATGGGCACAGTGAGGCTGCATTTGATGGGCACAGTGGCTGCATATAATGTCACAGTGGCTGCATATGATGATGGGCACAGTGGCTACATCCGATGCTGCGCAGTGGCTGCATTTGATGGGGCATGGTGACTGCATAAGATGGGCACAGTGGTTGCATAAGATGGGCACAATAGCTGCATTTGATGGGGCACAGTGGCAGCATTTGATGGCACAGTGGCAGCATTTGATGGCACAATGGGAGCATTTGATATGGCACAGTGGCTGCATTTGATGGGCACAGTGGCTGCATTTGATGGGCACAGTGGCTGCGTTTGATGGCACAGTGGCGGCAATTGATGGGCACAGTGGCTGCATTTGATGGCACAGTGGCTGTGTTTGATGGTGCAGTGGCGGCAATTGATAGGCACAGTGGCTGCATTTGATGGCACAGTGGCTGCATTTGATGGCACAATGGCTGTGTTTGATGGTACAGTGGCGGCAATTGATGGGCACAGTGGCTGTGATTGATGGCACAGTGGCTACGATTAATGGTACAGTGAGGCTGCAATTGATGGGATTTTTTTCAGAATTTTTCACATTGTTTGCTCCTCTGCAAAAATTTTGAGCACCAGCCGCCACTGCTGCGATATTTGTATCGCTATCATGTCTCCTCTCAAGTGTCTCTTCTCCAGGGAGAATACATTTAGCACTTGTAGTTGTTCCTCATAATTAAGGTCCTCCAGTCCCCATATTAATTTTGTTGCCCTTCTCTGGACTCTCTCTAACTCCAGCATATCCCTTATGAAGATTGGTGACCAGAACTGGATGGACTGAACCAGAGTTTTATAAAGTGGCAGTATTATAGTGTTATCTCTGGAGTAAATTCCCTTTTTAATGCATGCTAATATTCTGGTGGCTTTGGTAGCCACAGCTTGACACTGCATGCTATTGCTAAGTCTGTCTTCAACTAGGACCCCTAGATCCTTCTCCATCCTGGAAGCCCCTAGGGGTTCTCCCCCTAATGAGTAACTTTATATTTTTACCCCCCAGATGCATTACCTTACATTTTTCAATGTTAAACTTCATTTGCCATGCATTAGCCCACTCCAATAATTTATTCAGGTTCTCTTGTAAAATTTCTATATCCTGCTGTGTTGTAATTGCCCTGCATATTTTTGTGTCATCAGCAAACACTGAGATCGAGCTATTTATCCCACCCCCTATATCATTTATAAATAAATTAAACAGAATCGGTCTCAGGACAGAGTTTTGGGGTACCCCACTAAACCATTCTGAGTACACATTATTAATCACAAACCCTTTAGACACGACCCCGTAGCCAGTTTTCTATCCAAGAACAAACCTTATGGTCCATGCCTACAGACCTCAGCTTGTAAATGAAATTGCTGTCAAGCAAATTCAGTGAGCCAATGAGGAGAGAGAGGGGGTGGGGCCGAGCTGTGGCTCCATGTGGCTCCATGTCTGAATGGACACACAGAGCAGCGGCTCAGCTTGAGTGCCCCCATAACAAGCTGCTTGCTGTGGGGGTACTTGGCAAGCGGGATGGGGCAGGCACACTGGCAAGGGACCCAAGAAGAGGAGGATCTGGGATTTAGAGCAAGCATAAGCACCACCCCTGCCGACCTGTGCTGTGATTGGACACAGCAGGAATTCGGCAGCTAATTTCAGGCAATGATTTCAGCTCAAATCAGCTGATCAGCTGTGTCCAATAACAGTGTCCTGCGTTTACAAAAACACGGAACTCAGTGTACTGTGAACAGCGATCTGGCTGTTTCTTCTCCCTGAAAAGCAGGGAGAAAAAAACAGCCAGATAGTAAAGTAAAAGCAGCATACATTACATTCATTAAAAAAAGATTATTTTAAATTACATTAGAAAAAAAGAAAGAGGCGGTGATCAGACCAGCGGATAAAGCGGGGGGGGGGGGGTGGATGTAATGTCTCGTACATATTATAAGGAAGGAATGGAAAGATTATTGGGTGACACAGATACGTACAAATTACTGCTGTCTAATCCAGTAAAACAATATAGAGACAAGTTGTCCGTGTTGGTAACTAAAGGATTGGACAAAAATATTTTATGTAAAAAAGAGGCTGAATATTTATATCCATCCTCATGTCGTACCCCAATCATATATTTTCTTCCGAAAATACATAAGAACAGTTTGAGACCTCCAGGAAGACCTATAGTAAATGGGGTTGATTCTTTAACCTCCAGATTAGGTCAGTACCTGGATTTTTTTTTACAACCCCTAGTAACTTCTACACCTGCTTATTTAAAGGACACGAAGCACCTATTACAAAATTTAAGTACTATTATTATGGATAATTCTCCTTATTTCTTAGTTACAGTGGACGTAAGTTCGCTATACACTATTATTAAACATAAAGATGCAAAGAAAGTGGTAAAATGGGCGCTAAATAACTCCTCTTTAGAAATTAAGCAGCGTAAATACCTTCTGCAGTGTTTAGAATTTGGACTTTTACATAACTACTTCTGGTATGATGGAGATTATTATTTACAGAAGACCGGTGTAGCCATGGGCGCTTGTTTTGCCCCAAGTGTGTCTAACTTGTTTTTAGCACACTGGGAGTCAAAAGCAGTTTTTGAAGATAAACCAGAAGAACTGATAGGTTACTATAGATTTATAGATGATGCTGAGCTATAATATTCAAAAGAATAAAATTGAGAATATTATTAGGAGACACTGGAGTGTATTATTACGAGATAAATTATTGGGTGGTGTTCTGCCTGAGCACCCCTCATTTGTATACAAAAAAGCACCCAACTTAAGAGACATTTTAGCCCCGGGAGCCCTAGACCCTCCCAACAAACATAATAATACTGTAGGGACCTTAACTCCCTTCCTCACCAGCTTTTATGCCTGTGGGAAGTGTTTGGCCTGCAGAACAACTAAAGGAAGTAATCCAAAAAAGAAATGTGAACTTGTGGCCACGGGTAAAGTACACAAGATAAAAGATTTCATCACTTGTTCTTCTGAAGGGGTTGTATGTATGTTGGAGTGTTCATGCAAACTCCAGTATGTAGGTTGAACATCTAGACCTCTGCTGGTTAGGATGCGAGAGCACATCAACACGATCAAAAAAGGAAAAAAAGAATATTGTGTCTCTAAACATTTTAGGGAAGTCCATGATAGAAATCCCAGTCAGTTAAAGTATTGGGCCATAGAAAAGGTAAAACATCACTGGAGGGGGGGTAATTTCATAAGACAATTAAGCCACGTGAATAAGCTTGGATATATGAGACCCAGGTTTTAACGCCCAGGGGGCTCAATATTGATTTTGATCTGGACTGTTTTATCTATAATGGGTGATTTTAGGTAACCCTTCATGACACAACTTTGTAGGAAATATAGGAGATTTTTTTTTTCTTTTACTGCAAGTTAGCAGTGAGAGTGACACACTTCCTGATCTTGGTATTTGTATGTCCTGGAGGCACAGGCAGAGGGAGGTTCTTTCTGCAGACTGAGCTGTGGCGACGCCCGGATGGTTGCTATAGCAAGGATACACTACAAATGACTTTAGTTTTTGTCTTTTTGTTTTTTATATAGGATATAGATTTTTTAAAATATTTTTTAAATATTTTGATATATATTTGTGTATGTATGTATATATGTGTATGAGTGTGTGTGTGTATATATATATATATATATATATAAAATGTGTATGTTGTATGTTTTAAGTATGTATATTTTTAATTTACATGTGTCTATGTGTTTGTTATGGGAGTGGTGATCCTATATATACATATGAAGTATGCTGTTTATATTTAACATTTGAATAGTAATTTTAAATCAATTTAGTCCCGTAACATATATATACATATATACACAGGCAGACGGAGGCTCTTTCTGCACCTAGACTGAGCTGTGGCGACGCCCGGAGGGTTGCTATAGCAACGATACACTACAAATTAGCTTAGAGGGATCAGCCCACCCATCTACTGAGGAAGGCCTGTGATTGGCCGATACGCGTCTAGAAGGGAGGAGCTGATAGTCACGTCCAGCCAAGCACACCACAGTGTATGTGGACATGGTGGTGCTACTCTGGAGGTTTTTATGTGATTTTAAAGTTTTTATTTTGTAAGTGCAACTTGTCTATTTGGGGGCTTTGAATAAATTTGTATACGGAGAACACTATGGTCACTATACTCATTATTTACAGTATATGTCCTGAACTCATGGAATCTTGAGCCAAGCTGGGAGATGATCCACTTCTTTGGATATTAATGAGCTGAGTTACCAGCTCATTATCCAGCTGGGGAGATCCGCATATGAGTTTTTGGCTCATCTGGGAGGTGAGCGCGCATTTTTACTGGTGGTGGTGTGCACTCCTTTTGAGGACGAACAATCGCTGTGGTGGAATTGTGTGGATACACTGATCACAAGAAGAGTTTTTCGTGTTTTATTTCTTAATTTTTTCATTTTATGGACTATTGATTTATATGTAGGATTTATTTATTTTAGAGATTTGCACTTTATATTTATAATTTTACACATAGCGCTACATTTATTATTTACTATTCATTACACATTGTTGGGAACACAGTTAACCCCTAATTGCCCCTAGATGTCAACCCCTACCAGTCAGTGTCATTAGTACAGTGTCAGTGTTTTATAACAGAAAAAAGAAAAAAGTTTCAATCTTTTTTCATTTATATAATATTAATAATAATTTAAAAAAAAAAGTGGTGATCAGATACCACCAAAAGAAAGTTCTATTTGCATGGGAAAAATTATATCAATTTAATTTAAGTACAGTGTTGCATGACCACACAATCATCAGTTAAAGCAGCGCAGTGCTGAATAGCAAAAAATGCACTGATCGTGAAGGGGGTAAAACCTTTCGGAGGTTACGTAGTTTCGTTATCATGAACTGAAGGCATTTATTTTTGAATTTGGTGCATAAATATTGTCATTTTGTAAAAGTGCTGCTATTGAAAACTACCTGAATCTGCCACACATGTTCGTAAAGTTACTGAAACTAACAGCTGGGATTTTTGTATCTGGCACAGGCCATTTCAAAGGCCTAAAGCACCAGAAAAAGGTCGATACAGATTTATTGAATTCCCGTGAATGATTTCTATTACTAAATGACTATGGAAAATACACAATTTTATTATTATACACTTGAATAAATTTAATGTTGAGGAAGGAGATGAATAATAGTACGTTGTGGAACAGATCAAAATAATCTCTTTATTTTATACAGTTTAATGCAGCAAGAGGGTGGAGCAGTCTTTTGTAAGCTTTACTTAAGTAAACACTAGGAATTAAAGTGATTATTCTACATATTGACCACGGGATTATTACAGATACCATCATACAATGTATGTGATTGTTTTCATATGCTCCTAATTCCATGTTAAAATGTACACTATAAAGCAGTTCTGTTTTTGTTTCTAGTCCATTGCACAGGCAGTTCCAGATCAACGATAATTATTCCTTAAGTAACAACGACACAGGCAACAAACAATTATGACATTTACTTTTAACATTTTCTATTGTCTTACTACTGCTGTAATCACATGCAGGTGCTGGCATATTCAGGGACAAGGACACAGAGGACACAGTGAGAAAGAACATCAAAACTTTGTTCAGTGCACTAGAGTATAACACAGATTACAGTTGGGTAAGTATGACAATTATTTGCAATAAAAAATGTATTTACCCTACAATTATGTACTTCTATTTGGGGAAAGGCAGGTCAGCTCCCAGCTACTTTCCTGCCAGGGTCTCCCTGACCTACCCGTTTGCTTTTCTCATTATAAAGGGGATCTCTGTGTCACATATCTAGTAGACTAGGCCGAACTGCAGGGGAAGGCCTCCCTTGCGCCTCCGACTCGAGGCCATTGGTAGAGTAAACAGGAGGCGCAGGAGTAAGGAGTGGCAAGAGTACCTGGCAGGATTCACAGTAAGAGGTAACTCCAGAATTCAGGAAGCTCTGCACAGGAGGACAGCAGACTGGAACTGGAGCAGTGGACAGTTGCAGCAGGCTGGAACTGGAACAGCTGACTTGGAGCTGGACAGCAGACTGGAACCTGGAACAGGCTGGATCAGCAGACAGGTGTAACAGGCTGCAGGAAGATTCCACAGGAAATCAGGAAGGTCAGGCAAGCCGGGTCAGTTAGCAGCAGAACCAGGCAGCAGAATGACCAAGGGAGCCAGCAGAAGAGAAGTCAGACAGGCAGGAGTCAGGAGTGCAGGCAGATGGCAGTGATGGTCAGAGGTAAGCAGGCCAAAGTCAGGTGCAGGCAGATGGCAGGGATGGTCGGAGGCAAGCCGGGTAAAGCACAGGAACAGATTTCAGATATCAGAGGACACACAGAACGCTGTAGAGCAGACAGCAAAGTCCCTGTGTGTCAGTATGGTTTAAATAGCCCACCTGGCATCAGTGGGCACGCGTGCGCGCACTCGCGCATGCACATTGACTCCCACGATCGTGCACCAGCAAGTCTAGAATGCCTGTTACTGGCAGGATCTTCCTGACATTGCCCCCCCTAAGGGGCAGCCTCCGGGTGCCCAACTGGGCCAACTTCTCAAGATGAGATCTCTTAAAGGACTGAATCAGACTCTTGGCACGGATGTTGCTTTCAGGTTCCCATGAGTTCTCCTCAGGCCCATAGCCCTTCCATTTGATCAAAAATTGGATTTAATTTTTTCTCTTCCTGCAATCCAAGATTGCTTCCACTTCGAATTCCTCCTCTCCGTCCACTATTACAGGGTCAGGAGGATCCAAATTTTCGATCAGGAAAAGGGTTGGAACAGAAGGCTTCAGTCGTGATACGTGAAAAACAGGATGGATCCTGAGTGAATCCAGGAGTTCCAGTTCATAGGCTACCTCGTTTATTTTCCTTTTTATGGGGAATAGACCCATGAATGTAGGACCCAGCTTCCTTGATGGGCAAGCCAACTTTAGGTTCACTGTGGATAACCATACTAGATTACCGGGTTCAAGTACTAATTCTTCTTGTATTTTCCTGTCGAAGACTTCTTTATTGTGTTCCTGTGTCCTTGTCATGGTTTCCTGTAATAATTGATTATTGAAACAGAAATAATGTATTGTTTCATGGAAAGCCGGTACAGAGCATCCAGGAATGGAGTTAGGCAAAAATGATGGGTGAAAGCCATAATTGGCAAAAAATGGTGTTTGTTTTGCAGCAAAATGGATGTAATTGTTGTAGGCAAACTCGGCCAATGGAAGCAGGGAGATCCAGTCATCTTGGGAAAATGAAGAAAAACAACGTAAGTATTGCTCGAGGGTCTGGTTGGTCCTCTCCATCTGCCCATTTGTCTAATGCCCCATACACATGATCGGACATTGATCGGACATTCCGACAACAAAATCCATGGATTTTTTCCGACGGATGTTGGCTCAAACTTGTTTTGCGTACACACGGTCGCACAAAGTTGTCGGAATTTCCGATCACCAAGAACGCGGTGATGTACACCACGTATGACGAGACTAGAAAAGGCCAGTTCAGAACCAAGAGCCCTTTGGGCTCCTTTTGCTAATCTCGTGTTAGTAAAAGTTTGGTGAGAGACGATTCGCGCTTTTTCAGACTTGTGGTTTTCAGATCGTTTTCTGCTGTTCAGTTTGTGCTTGTGGGTTTGTATCTGGTCTTCAGTGCGTGCAGCGAGTTACGCGTGACTCTTGTCATTGTGTTCTTGTTCGTTCATTACTGTTTTTCAGGTCGCTCTTCACAGGCCTTGCTGTTCTTCAGTGCGTTCTGTTACTTCGTTCTGAGCAGCCGACCGTTTTCTAGCCATGTTGCACTCCTCATAGAGTTCGTGCTGTGCGGGGGCTTGGTGTTGGGGTCCTTACCTTGACACAAGTCCAGTCCATGAACTGGGTGGGGAGGAGTTCATGGACCAAGAATTGGTTGCTCCAGCGTGACCAGTTCTGTCATATGCCTTTGCTCCGTGAGATCCATGAAAATAATCCTGATGATTTTAGGAACTTTCTCCGGATGACGGACCCTGTATTTCACCATTTGTTGGCTTTGCTGACCCCTTATATTAGTAGGCAGGATACCTGCATGAGGCAAGCCATCACTCCGGAGCAGAGGCTCGTCGCCACCCTGCGGTACTTGGTGACGGGGAGAAGCCTGCAGGACCTCAAGTTCTCGACAGGCATCTCCCCCCAGGCTCTGGGGATCATTATCCCAGAGACCTGTTCTGTCATCATCCAGGTCCTGCAGAAGGAGTATATTAAGGTACGATTTTTATCCTTTAATATCACATTTTATTGTATTTAATGTTTGATAATATATTGTATTTCTTTCCTCATTCCCTAATTACCATGATTGTAATATGCTGTGAATGTCCCCTTTGTTCTCTTGCATGCTGGATTTTTCTGTAATTTTTTTTTTCTCCTTCATACATATTTGCCTTCACTTACCTCCCCAGCATGGTCTCCTGGCCCTATATTCACCTCATGTAGTCTCTTAACAATGTATTTTATCAGCTCCATAGTAGTGCTTTACCCCAAACACCCCCTAAAATGTTTTTAAATGTGATTTGTGCTTTAAATTCAGGCAGAGTGCCAGAGGCTTTTTGGGGGGGGTCCCCAAATCATTTGGAACCCTCCCTCCCCCCAACTGCTAAGTCAGCTGATACCAATTCTCTATCTATCCTCAATCATCTATCTGCTGACTTTGCCAAACCCATATACACTATACGGATCTCTTTAGTGGTCAGATGTATGGATGAATTCCCCAAAGCATGTAGTGCAAGGGCCTGCCTGTATACTTTCAAATGGTACTGGTTTAAAAATGTTGTATCCTATTATTATCTTGATAGGTAATAGCAGAATTTCCAAATGTGCTCAAATGTGTACAGTGTGTATTTATATCTTTGTATTATGACACTTCTTACCTGTCCAGTGGGCTGCCAATAGTGTAACTAAGGAGGGGCTGGCCAAAGTAACACACATTATTTAGGCATTCATCTCTCAATGAAGTGGAGAGGGTTACCTGTTCAAAAGATCTCCCCCCCTAAAATGTTAGAAATGGCCCATGGGGGGGGGGGGAGAGGGAATCTGATAGGTGTACCTTATACTTTGGTCTTTAAAAACTCCCTCAAATAAATGTTATCTTGATGTTGGCCAAGAATGTTTGTGTCTAATCTGCTTTCCCTGTTTATGTGCAAAATGACTATTTTTGTTGTTGTTGTTTGACTCCACAGTTTCCTTCCACGCCACAGGAATGGCAGACTGTGGCCTCCCACTTTGCCCAGCGGTGGGACTTTCCTAACTGCGGAGGGGCAATTGATGGGAAACACGTCCACATCGTCCCACCACCCAACTCGGGGTCATACTATTTCAACTATAAGGGGTTCAATAGTATTGTGATGTTGGCAGTGGTGTCGGCTACTTACGAGTTCTTGTATGTGGACGTGGGGAAGAATGGCCTGATGTCAGATGGTGGAGTCATCGCCCAGACCGAGTTCTACAGGCGTCTCCAGAATGGCAGCTTGAACTTGCCACCTCCAGAAAACAATGTGGAAGGACTCCCATTCGTCTTCGTTACGGATGAAGCTTTTGCGCTGGGGGACCATCTTATGCGGCCATTCCTGATGAGGACCCTCACCCCGGACCAGAGGGTTTTTAATTACCGGCTGGCCAGAGCCAGAAGAGTGGTGGAGAACACGTTTGGAATCATGGCCAGCCAGTTCCGCCTATTTCTTACACCCATACACATGGCGGAGTACAAACTGAATCATATCATCCTGGCGTGCTGTGTTCTACACAACTTTTTACGACAACATTCTGCCAACTATGCTGACTCAGTTGGGCCTGAGGCTGGAATTCAAAATGAACCAACCCTGACGGCGCTTGAAAGTGGCCGTCCTGGCTTGCCCCCCCTGAGTGCCCGTGATGTCCGGCTAAGATACCTTGAATACTTTGCGGGTAGGGGGGCTATCAATATGCCAGAAAATGTCTGAAACCTTTTTCAAATAAAAAAAAATTAACTACTAAAATCTTTGGTGACATTTACTGCTTGTGTTTCTTTTAGCTGACCCTGACAGAAATGTGGTGAGTCCTGAAAATGGCGTGATTGTGTAACATTACAAAGCATTGTTGAGTGTTATTTACTAAAGGCAAAGACACTTTGCACTACAAGTGCACTTGAAACTGCACTTGTAGTGCAAAGTGGATTTTCCCTTAGGAAATAACCCCCATTGTCGCAGAAAACACCAATTAGAGCACAACAAAAGTTTTGGAGCGTTGAAACAATAATCCACACATTCTTGATTAACAATCTTTTTAATACCAGCACAATCACATGTGCATTTAGAAAAGTTTTTAAAACAAACCAACATGTTTGTTGTATAACAATTTTTGGGGTCACATTAGAAAAAGTAGAAATGTCCATTTTAGATAAAACAGGCATGTTTAAAACCAACAAGAAAGATACAAATCTTGAACTTACAAAGTTCACATTTGGTAGAACTTGAAGGCAATATCAGACATGAGTATTTACAAACTGTGTTTGATATTGCGTTCAGATGGGGTGAAGTCACCCCTAGAAAAGCCAAATTTTGAAGATGCACACCAATTGCCGAATATCAACATGTGCTAGCTGCCATCACAGGGGACCAAGGGACGTGTTTTGTGGGTGCAACCCCTACCTCACAGCTACTTTATTATTGAGGAAGGGGTTGCACCCCCAAAACGCGTCCATTGATCTCCCGTGATGGCAGATAGCACATGTTGACACACTGTGTGCATCTTCAAAATTTGGCTTTTCGCAAATATGTCAAAAAATGGTAAAAATTTTTAACTCACAAAAAGCACCAACAAAAAAAGGATTTTGAGGGGTTTTAAACTCTCCCTAAAACATCAATGATGTTCTTCATTTTTTTTGAACATCATTGATGATTTTCTGGATGTTTTCCAAGTCCCTATTACACCCCATGATCTCCCCGATCAGGATCTGTGCACTTTCTGAGGTGAAATGCCCTGGATCCACAACATCACGATCACCTAAAAAGATAGAAACAAAAACACACCATGTATTATAAATCTGCCGGCGTCCATCTCTTACCTGAGCCTGTGGTCGCAGACACTCACCTGTTGTGGTGACTAGTTCCACCACATCTCCTTCCTCCTCCTCCTATTGGCTTTGGTGGGTCTCCACTTCTTCATGAGGTGGGGGGGTCTCTGGTCTTCTCGGATGAGGGATGTCCTCCGAGTCTTATATCCCCTATGTAAAAAAAAGGTATACTTAGCATACAGATATTTGATGGCAGAAGTAGGAATATTAAACATTGATTGGAAGTGGGGTACAATTGTCTATTTTGGCTGAGTTCCAAAATGTAGAATTTTTAGTGTCCTTTGTCAAGCTTAAATACTTTACATGTTTAGTACAAGCTTCACAAATGGAGACCCTCTATAGTATACACTGGAGCACCTGTGTGGGACCCCCTAATAAAAAGGGTGTTCTTGTGTCCCACACTAGTGCTCCAGCGTCCAGATGTGAAAACTGCTGAGTGTCCTCTCCTTACACAGAACCTAGTTTGCATTTCATTGTATTTACAAACCCATCTACACAACCAAATTATTTTCTGACAAGTAGGCCCTAAAAAATGTTGGCAAATGCATATGGCCAAAACAATGGTGTTTTCTAGGCCGAACGAACAATGTTTTATACGAACGAATAATGTGCCCATGAACATGAAAGTTGCCATTTTAAACTGGACAACAGTTAAGAAAAGCACATGGAGCAGCACGAATGTAATAAACATAAAGAATAGGAACACAGGTCAACTACTTACTTTTTTGCAGCACTCTCCGGATCCTTCCCTTAATTTCAGGTCCGACCACCGCTTCCTGAGCTGATCTTTCGATCGACGTACCCTGAAATTCCGGTGCAGACTTTTGACCACTTTCGCCATGATCTTGGCCTTTCTGACATTGGGGTTGGGGTAAGGTCCATACTTCTCGTCATAGTCGGCCTTCTTCAGGATAACCACCATCTCCAACATCTCCCCAAAGGACATATTTGAGGCCTTAAATCGTCTCCTTCTGGATCGGGACGTTTCAGGCTCCTGGCTTTCCTCCTCCTCCTCGTTGCTGTAATTAGCACGCACCTGCTGTGCCATGTGCTCTTCCCCCACTGCGCCGAACGAGAAGGGGCGGGCGGAGTTTCACGCATGCGCAGTGTATATAAAGCGTAACACGCGTGCGTAGTACATACGATCTGTGAGCGGAGGAAGGAGTTTCGGAGGTGCCGATCGTGATAATGAAGGTAAGATCTAAACTTGGGCCTATACTGCTTCTAGTTTGAGGCCTATATTGTAACAAGATTAGGAGAGTTTCGCCTGACATTAGGGTTTGTCTTGTCTTGTGTCTTGCAGATAAAATGGATGGCTTCAATGACCACAACTTCCTCCCCCTATTCATTGACAAATACAGGGAGCTACCCTGTCTGTGGTAGGTGAAACATCCTCATTATAATCATAAACAAAAGAGGCAGACAGCGCTGGAGAAACTGCTGGAGTTGGTGAAGCCGGTGGTTCCCATGGCAACCATCCCCTATTTAAAAGCAAAAATTGGTGGCCTGAGGAGCACTTATCTAAGGGAGCGCAAGAAGGTCACAGATTCCCAGAGATCAGGAGCTGCAGCAGATGACGTTTATGTCCCCAGGCTGTGGTACTATGAGAGACTGTGATTTCTGTCAGACCAGACTGGAGTCAGGGAATCCCTCTCAACCCTTCCTTCCACTCTTCCTCCCACCCTATCTTCCACCCCAGCTGAGGCTTCCGATGGCCAACCTGGGACTTCCAGCCAGGAAGAAGTGGAGGAGCCCAGCTTGAGCCAGGTATAGCATTCTTCTACAGATTTCTGGTCAATAAAGAAATTATGTTTAATAGATGTTATTATTGATCACTAATTGGTGATTTAATAAAGTGTTTGACATATCAATAGACAGTAGTGGGCAAAAATAATTGGAACAAGAATGAAAAATGCTGGGCTCAGAATGATAGTCTGTTATATTTGTTAACATTCAATTTGCAACAATCATGAGGTGAAAATTGTGTGTGATTGATGACTAAAAAACTAAAACGATGTCCTTTTTTCATACACAGGAAGACCTCAGCCAGGGCGAGGCTCTGGAATGTGGCAGCCAGGAGGAGGCTGTGGAATGTGGCAGCCAGAAGGAGGCTGGGGTTAGTGGCAGCCAGGAGGAGGCGGGGCTAGGTGGCAGCCAGGAGAAGCCTGGGCCCAGTAGGAGCCTGACAGAATCGCACGTCCCTCCCCTCCGCCTTCCAACCAAAAGACCCAGGAAGGGGAGTCACGTGCAGGATTCAGCACTCAGGCTCATTCAGGAGGTTTCTGCTTCCCTCAGAGCCACTCCCACTCCTGAAGAGGCCTTTGCCTGCATGGCTACCACCAAACTGCAGGGCATGCAGGAGGGCCAATGCCAGCTGTGTGAGAACCTTCTTTATAAAGTCTTAACTAAGGGGATGAGGGGCAAAATCACACCCAATACCCCCCTGAGTGAGTTGGAACATCCTCCTCCTCCCCCTCCTCCTCCTCCTCCTGCCACGACTACACCACCACAGCCACAGCGTGGAAGGAAGCGTGGAAGGAAGACCAGAGAGTGATGGCCCTGGGTTCAGTCTGGTCTGGCAAAAGATGCAGGCTCTTATATGACCACAGCCTGGGGACATAGATGTCATCTGCTGCTTTCATGATCTCTAGGACTTCTGGACCAGACTGCACTCCCTTAGATAAGGACTCCTCAGGCCACCAATTTTGCTGTAAAATAATTGATGTGTGCCCCGGGGGCCAAAGGCTTCACCAATTTCTGCTGTTTCTCCAGCGTTGCCTCCCTCTTTGTTTGGTTGTGAGCCCTTAAGAAAGGTTTTTTTGTTTCAATTATACTCACCTATGTGTCTTTCCCTTCAAAAAGGATAGTTTGTTTGTGAGGATTCAGGTGCATTTCTAAAGTACAATGTGAAATTAACAAGAGACACCAACACCAAACAACCTCCTTGAGATGAAATAATACAAGATAATAATGGTGTTGTGGTAACTTGACACACAAAACACACACAAAAATATTCTGGATGTTAAATAACTAAAAAAAAAAAAAAAAACAACAAGATCAGCCTTGAAAAAAATACAAACCAAAAAATTTAAAAAAAAAAATCACATCAGGCTTGAAAAAAATAAAAAAAAACAAAAAAATGATATAGATTTTGGGTCAGATGTGACAAATCATAATATATTGAGGGAATCACGAGGGAATCATATATTGAATAATAAAGAAAGAAGTTTGTAAGAACTCTGTGTGAATATCAGCAGCAAAACCATTTCATTCTTCTAGCATTATAAAGAAGAAGAGAGTGCGCTGTATTAAACAATTTTAAACATTGCAGCCTGACGAAAGTGCTATATCCATTCCGAACGCTAATTTTACCAGACCGAGCTGTTCCATCTCGGAATTTCTTCTGAGCATGCGTGGCACTTTGTGCGTCAGAACTGTCCACACACGGTTGGAATTGATGCGATCGGATTTTGTTGTTGGAAAATTTTATAGCCTGCTCTCAAACTTTGTGTGTCGG
The DNA here is from genome assembly GCF_042186555.1 of Aquarana catesbeiana. NCBI lineage: Eukaryota > Metazoa > Chordata > Amphibia > Anura > Ranidae > Aquarana > Aquarana catesbeiana. The sequence continues at coordinate 286,406,545 of NC_133326.1, forward strand.
AAAATCCGATGGAAAAAGTCCGATGGAGCCCACACACGGTCGGAATTTCCGACAACATGCTCCGATCGCACATTTTCTATTGGAAAATCCGACCGTGTGTACGGAGCATTAGGATGATACGCAGAGGAGAATGATAGCTCAATTCCTAGAGCCTTACACAGAGCGTTCCAGAATCGGGAAGTAAATTGTACTCCCCAATCCGAAACAATGATGGCCAGTACTCCATGAAGTTTAACGATTTCTCTGATGAATATTTGCTCTGTTTCGGGAGCTGAGGAAGTACCTTTCATTGGAATGAAGTGTGCCACAAAGATAGTGGTATGACCCTTTGCCGGGGGGCAATTCGACAATAAAGTCTATGGATAACATCTTCCACGGTCTATCTGGGACAGACAATGGTTTTAACAAACCCTAGGCCTTGGCTCTACTGTTCTTGCTCCAGATGCAGGTGGTGCAGGATTCCACGTATCTCTTGCAGTCTCCAACTACTTGAGGCCACCAGAAGGTGCGTTGCACAAGGTCAGCAGTTTTGGTTCTGCCAAAATGTCCGGCTAGTGCATGATCATGGCAAAGTTCCAGTATAGTGACCCGTAGTCCTTCAGGTACAAAAATTTTGCCCCTGTACCAGAACAGACCATCTTTTGCTTGTAACTCAGCTTCAGTGGGTGGTGCCAACCCCATAGAGGCTTTTTAATTTGGGAAAGCAAATCTTCTTGTACCAGAAGAAAATTTCTTCCAGAAGAAGATTTATGAAACATCCTAGACAGGGCGTCAGGTTTTGTGTTCTTGGAGCCTGGCCGGTAGGTGACATGGAAAGAGAACCTGGAGAAGAATAATGCCCACCTGGCTTGTCGTGGCTTTAACCTTTTTGCAGACTTAAGATATTCCAGATTCTTGTGATCTGTGTAGATCAAGATTGGATGGGCTGCTCCTTCCAACAGGTATCTCCACTCTTGCAATGCAGATTTTATTGCCAGTAGTTCTCAGTCTCCCACATTGTAGTTTCTTTCTTCTGTTGATAAATTACGGGAGAAGAAAGCTGCCGGGTGTAACAGGGCTTTGGTCCCCTGTTGTTGGGAAAGTACTGCTCCCACCACAATTTCAGAAGCGTCTACTTCCAGAACAAATGGTAGGGTCGAGTCAGGATGCTTCAATACAGAAGCGGAGGTGAACAGTCTTTTAAGGGACTAAAAGGCAGTTTGGGCCTCTGGGGACCAATGGAAGTGGATTTCTTGTTTGGTTAGCTGGATGATAGGGTTGATGATGGCTGAGAATCCTTTAATAAACTTTCGCTAGAAATTGGAAAATCCTACGAAACTTTGGATTCCTTTCTTGTCTGTGGGAACTGGCCAATCAAGAATTGCAGCAATCTTTTGAGGACCCATCTTGATACCCTCTATAGAAATGATTAGTCCCAAAAATGTAATATTCTCTTGAAGTATTCCATTTTTGGGACTAATCCTGAAGTATGGGAATGTAGCAGGGGCGTTACACGGTTGAAGGGCATTACCAGGTACTCAAAGTGTGCAAAGGGGTGTCACGTACCTTACAGCGGAGCCCGAAATGATGAGGGTGGCCTCTTGCACAGTTCCGGTCCAAGCACCCCTGGTGGTGGGTACAGGGAGTGCGAGGGCAACGAAAGGGTGCAGGTGCGTGCAGGCAGGAGGCTGGAACTTAGAGATATAGGAACCTCTGCTGAGGAGATGTGGAAACTGATCACCAAATTTGTTCAGCGGGAGCCAGATCAGGATCAACTGCAGAATCAGGAACAGGCAGGAGTCGGCAACAGGCTGGCAGCGGGGTATCAAGTCAGAAGGCAAAACCATAGTCAGGAACAGGCAGGGGTTGGCAACAGATGGGCAGCAGGGTACTGAATCAGGAGGCAGAGCCGTAATCATAAGTTCAAGCCAAGGTCAGTATTGCAGGTAGAGGCAGGTTCAGCAGGCAAGGGAGATCCAAGAGAATGGTCAGAAGATAGCTGGGTTTTCAGGAACAAGGTCAATCAGGCAGAGTAACAACAGGAGCACAGGAACAAGCTGAAGACAATCCAGCACTGATGCTAGGCAGACTCTCTGTTTATAAAGGGTGCTGTGTGCCAGGATTTGCGCCAGCGTACGTGCGTACGCACATGCGCATTAGCAACTTAGCACATTGGCACAAGCTCGTTAGCACATTGGCACATGCACGTTAGCACATTAGCACTTTGGCACTCGCGGGCGCGCGTTAGCACGCGTGTGCGTTCGCATAGAGGTGCCATTGTGCATGCCCACCCTGGATTTCATTTGTCTCTGGCTATGGTTCCGTGCATGCACCTTGGCATTAGCAGAACGAGGATTGGCAGCTGCTGAATGAAGACGGGTGCTTGCTGTGTGAGTTCTCTGACAGGGGTGCGAAAATCGGTCTTCCATTTGCCCCCTTCCCTGATATGGACCAAGTTGTAAGCCCTCTGGAGATCTAGCTTGGTAAAAATAGTGGCGGTTCCCAGTCTCTAGAATAGCTCAGGTACCAAGGGGAGAGGGTAGCGATTCTTAACGGTGATTTTGTTAAGCTCACGATAGTCTATGCAAGGTCGTAGGGCGTGATCCTTCTCTTCTACAAAAAAGATGCCTGCACCTGCCGGGGATGTGTAAGAATGGATGAATCCTTTCTTTAGATTCTCATCGATGTATTCTTTTAGTGTTCCCTGCTCCAGTTCAGTTAAAGGGAAGATTCTGCCAAAGGGCACTTCGGCTCCTGGAAGGAGCTCAATGGAGCAGTCGTAGGCTCGATGGGCCGGAAGGGTTTCCGTTCCCTTCTTACTGAAAGCATCCATGAAGTCATGGTAGGCCTCTGGCACAGATTGGTATATCTCAGTATCGGTGTCCAAACATAACAGAGTAGAAGGTTAACAGGGATCTGGCAGTAAGGAGAAGGGAACGTGATTCCCCCGTGTCCCAGTTGATATAAGGGTTGTGGGCTTGTAGCCACAGCATGCCAAGGATAACAGGGAATACAATATCTGTATTTACAGATGACACTAAGCTAAGCAGGGCAATAACTTCTCCGCAGGATGTGGAAACCTTGCAAGAAGATCTGAACAAATTAATGGGGTGGGCAACTGCATGGCAAATGAGGTTTAATGTAGAAAAATGTAAAACAATGCATTTGGGTGGCAAAATAATGAATGCAATCTACTCACTAGGGGCTGAACCTCTGGGGGAATCTAGGATGGAAAAGGACCTGGGGGTCCTAGTAGATGATAGGCTCAGCAATGGCATGCAATGCCAAACTGCTGCTAACAAAGCAAACAGAATATTGGAATGCATTAAAAAGGGGAATAACTCCAGGGATAAAGCGATAATTCTCCCACCCTACGAGACTTTGATCCAGCCTCACCTGGAGTATGCTGTAAAGTTCTGGGCACCAGTCCTCAGGAAGGATGTACTGGAAATGGAGCGAGTATAAAGAAGGGCAACAAAGCTAATAAAGGGTCTGGAGGATATTAGTTATGAAGAAAGGTTGCGAGCACTGAACTTATTCTCTCTGGAGAAGAGGCGCTTTAGAGGGGATATGATTTTAATTTACAAATACCATACTGTTGACCCCACAATAGGGATAAAGGGAGTTTAATAAGACATTTGGCCACTCACTAAAATTAGAAGAAAAGAGGTTTACCCTTAAACTGCGTAGTGGGTTCTTTACTGTAAGAGCGGCAAGGATGTGTAATTCTCTTCCACAGTTGGTGGTTTCCACGGGGGGCATCGATAGTTTAAAAAAACTATTAGATAAGCACCTGAACGACCGCAACATACAGGGATATACAATGTAATACTGACACATAATCACACATATAGGTTGGACTTGATGGACTTGTGTCTTTTTTCAACCTCACCTACTATGTAACTATATGTAACATTGTATGATTATTCTCTTCCAAGCATATGCAGATGAAATATGTAAACAGGTATTTGCTTTTCACATAACTGAATGAATTGAACTCAGTGAACTGAATGTTCACACAGTTTATTATGTAAAGGGTCTCAAGTGCATTTGGAAATCAGCCTTAAGGGACAAGCAGAAACCATCACTATAATGGGCTGCCTCATTGGCCAATAGGAATGTATGGAAGGCAGGAAGGAATGGGAAAGTTTCTACCAGGAAAAGTCTTTGCCTGTCAGAATTGCTGGGGATTTAGTCATAATGCCAGAGTTTTTGCTGGTGGCTACAGATATATATTGGCAACTCTAGATGCTCACACTTCACATCTGGGGAATTTTTGGGATATGACAGAGTCTCTTTAAACTTCTCACTACCCGTAGAGAAAGGTATGAGGAAAGCATAAAGTTTACCCAGGTTATGTTATACTCTCCATGCACACAAGAGTAGGGCAGAATAGTCATGAAATGGGGCTGTAGGGCTATACTGATTTTCAAGGCTGTTTGGGTCAATGCCATGAATCTAAATCTAAAAGAACACTAGAGACCAGCATTGTTTAGAAATGTGTGCTGTACAAAACATGTTTATGTGTGTTATTGATTATTAGGAACAATTACCAAAATGTAATATTATTGAAAACAAATGCTTAAAGTCATTTTACAGTTTATAATTAAATCAGTCAGCCCATCATTAGACCCACCACGAAGAATATATATGCGATCTTTGAATATTGTGGGATAGCAACTAAAGTGGTTATTGAGGTTTCTTAATCATCTGTTCCAAAATCATTTAGCTGACAATGATTTCCTTTACTATCCAATAATATATAAACATGCACACTGTCATTTAGTCGTTGAATGGGTTGGCTGTACAAAAAGCAGATGTACTGTATATAATAAATGCATAAGTGGATTTAAAGAAAATTAATGGTGGGCAAAGGAACTTGGTAAAGGTTACAAGGATTTTAATTAGCCCACAAAGAATGAATTATAATAGAATGTACTCGGTGATAAGAAATCTGACTAGGGATAAGATTAGAGCTTGCAGCCTTGAAGAGTTGGATCCAAACTTTAAATGTTCACAGTTTGCATTGATCAGTTCACCCAGCTACTGCAGCTGCAAGAAATTCATTTAGTGGTGGTAGCACTATAGCCATTAAATTAATGACTTCCCACTTTCTGGTTGCTAGCACGCTGACAGATGCCCGCCTCTTATGCCCCGTACACACGGTCGGACTTTGTTCGGACATTCCGACAACAAAATCCTAGGATTTTTTCCGACGGGTGTTGGCTCAAACTTGTCTTGCATACACACGGTCACACAAAGTTGTCGGAAAATCCGATCATCCTGAACGCAGTGACGTAAAACACGTACGTTGGGACTACAAACGGGGCAGTGGCCAATAGCTTTCATCTCTTTATTTATTCTGAGCATGCGTGGCACATTGTCCATCGGATTTGTGTACACACGATCGGAATTTCCGACAACGGATTTTGTTGTCGGAAAATTTTATATCCTGCTCTCAAACTTTGTGTGTCGGAAAATCCGATGGAAAATGTGTGATGGAGCCTACACACGGTTGGAATTTCCGACAACAAGGTCCTATCACACATTTTCCGTCGGAAAATCCGACCGTGTGTACGGGGCATTAGAAAACAATTATGTTGTGTGGGCTAACCACCTGAGTCCTGGCAACTGATAAAAGAAAAAGTAAATGTGGGGCTTCCCCTAAAATCCTCACCAGACCCTTATCCGAGCATTCAGTCTGGCTGACCAGGATTGGAAGGGGCAGTGAACAAGTGCCCCCCCCCCCCATCCAGAACTACACTTGTCCACATGCCTCTAACATAAGGAGGATACGTTGCTAAGGTAAAGAGCCTTGCCTCTGCCATGTCCCACAATGTAAATTCATAGCCAATAATATCTTTTCGTGATGTACATCCACGTTAAATATGATGAGCAACCCCTGTCGATCTACTGAGACAAAACATGTTGACTTCCAAAACAAGAAGTCCAAACTGTCTCCAACAGATTCTCACCATGAATGGCATTTCCCCAGCAGAAAGTTTATTGTAAGGGCAAGGGATGCTGCTGACATTCATAACCAAAAATGCTCATGACTATGTTTGATCAAGACAGAAAACAAGAGTGAGATACTGACTGAAGGGAGCACAATAATCTGGCAAACAGGAAGTGCAGAGACATGGCTTAAATCAGAAAGTTCATGGGATGAGCAAATAGTTCAAGGTTCAGCAGAAATCAAGGCACAAGGCAGGGTTGTCCAATGGATCAGACAGGTCTCTGTCCAGCATCTCAGGTAGCTCAGCAAGAAGAGTCATTGCCAAATACAGCAGAGGTCCCAGGTTCAAGCCAAGGCCCTGACAGTACTCCCCTCCTCCCAGGAAATCCCCTGAATATCCTAGGGCGGTGATGGCGAACCTTGGCGCCCCAGATGTTTTGGAACTACATTTCCCATGATGCTCATGCACTCTGCAGTGTAGTTGAGCATCATGGGAAGTGTAGTTCCAAAACATCTGGGGTGCCAAGGTTCGCCATCACTGTTCTAGGGCCAGGTTTGTGAGGAAAGCTTTGGTAGAATTCTCTTGTTAATCTAGGTGCATGAACATTCTCCTCAGGCTTCCAGGAATTTTCTTCTGGTCCATATCCTCCCCATTGAATCAGATATTGTAATTTGTTCCTAAAGATCCTGGAATGAAGAATTTTCTCCACCACATATTTTTCTTCATCCTGTACCTCAACAGGTGGAGGAGGTGGAAGAATACTTCCAGAAAACGGATTTTCATGAAATGGTTTGAGTAGTAATATGTGAAAAACAGAGTGAATTTTTATACTGTCGGGAAGTTTTTAGCGAAAGGTACAGTATCTCACAAAAGTAAGTACACCCCTCACATTTTTGTAAATATTTTATTATTTTCATGTGACAACACTGAAGAAATTACACTTTGCTACAATGTAAAGTAGTGAGTATACAGCTTGTATATCAGTGTAAATTTGCTGTCCCCTCAAAATAACTTAACACACAGCCATTAATGGCTAAACCGCTGGCAACAAAAGTACACCCCTAAGTGAAAATGTCCAAATTGGGCCCAATTAGCCATTTTCCCTCCCTGGTGTCATGTGGCTCGTTATTGTTACAATGTCTCAAGTGTGAATGGGGAGCAAGTGTGTTAAATTTGGTGTTATCGCTCTCAATCTCTCATACTGGTTGCTGGAAGTTCAGCATGGCACCACATGGCAAAGAACTCTCTGAGGATCTAAAAAAAAGAATTGTTGCTCTACATAAAGATGCCTAGGCCAGTGATGGTGAACCTTGGCACCTCACATGTTTTGAAATTACATTTCCCATGATGCTCATATACTCTGCAGTTTAGTTAAGCATCATGGGAAATATAGTTTAAAAACATCTGGGGTGCCAAGGTTCGCCATCACTGGCCTAGGCTATAAGAGGATTGCCAAGACCCTGAAACTGAGCTGCAGCACGGTGGCCAAGACCATACAGTGGTTTAAAAGGACAAGTTCCACTCAGAACAGGCCTCGCCATGGCCGACCAAAGAAGGGGACATGTATCAATCAAAAAAAAGTTTTTAAAATGTCTGTTTTTTCGGGAGCAGCGATTTTAATAATGCTTAAAGTGAAACAATAAAAGTGAAATATTCCTTTAAATATCATGCCTGAGGAATGACTATAGTATGCTTGTAAAGTGGTGCATCTTTCCCGTGTTTAGAACAGTCCCTGCACAAAATTACATTTCTAAAGGAATAAAAGTCATTTAAAACTGCTTGCGGCTGTAATATATATATATTTTGCCCCCAGAGCCCATTATCAGGCCCTTTGGGTCTGTTATGGATATTAAAGGGAACCCGCACCCAAATGTAAATATATATACTCTGAACAGCAGTAGTATACAGGCGGTCCCCGGGTTACAAACAAGATAGGGACTGTAGTTTTGTTCTTAAGTTGAATCTGTTTGTAATTTGGAACAGGTACATTTTGTAAATGTAGCTCCAGCCAAAGAATCTATTTTTAAGCTTTTTGGATAACATAGGGAAGGGTTATCATCACCCCTGTAACATTTGTTTTGCTGTCTGTGCCCCTGTTCAGAAGATTTCATCTCACTTTCTGTCCCAATGACAATTGGATTTAGAAAATTTTGGGTTATTAGGGAAACAAGGATTGGTAATAAAGCATCAGTGGAGACACCTTTTTTCCATATTAACCCTTACAGGAGTGAATTTCCCTTCCTAGGGGTAGATTTCCTCTCACTTCCTGTTGTCTCCCTTCTTTTCTAAGTAGGAGTAGTTTGTAAGTTGGATGTTTGAAAATAGGGGACTGTCTGTATATACTATACGGCCCGCCCTTTACACTCTGCGGAAAATTGGGCCTTAGGTGTTGGTGGTACCACAACACTGTAAGCCCTCACAGTTACTCTTGGTGGGCACTGGAATGGGCCCTGCTGTGAAATATTATATCAAGAATTGTAATTACGCACCCCTGTTAAACAGGGGCATAAAAACTGGGCCTTAGGCGGCGGTGGTGGTGGTGGCACAACACCGTAACACCTCACAGATACTTTTGTTGAGCGCAGGAACAGGCCCTGCTGTGAAATATTAGATCAAAAATTGTAATTACACACCCTGTTAAACAGGGGCAGAAAAATTGGGCCTTAGGCAGTGGTGGTGGTGCCCTGAACCAAAAATATTCCTAGAAGCTATCATCATGAAGATTGAGGAGGAATAAGATAGTCACTCAGCATAATAGGATAGTCACTCAGAATATGCAGTCTTTAAGGGATCCAACATCCATAGAAAGATCAATCGGTTACATCAGCATCAGGTGCTTGGTAGCTGGTGATCCAAGACTGATTAATTTCTATGAATGTGAGCCGATCAACAGAGTCTGTGGACAGGCGCACTCTGTGATCGCTTACAAAGCCTCCAGCAGCACTGAATGTGCGTTCAGGAAGAACGCTGGATGCAGGACAGGCCAGTAGCCCAATTGCATATTGAGCAAGCTCTGGCCAGTGGTCCATCCTCAAGACCCAGTAACCCACTGGATGTTCTGGTGGAAAGGTCTCCAAGTCTCTTGCTCCTAGATATTCCTGCATCATGTAATTCAAACACTGGCGATGGTTGCTGGAACTGATCAGACCTGAGGACTGAAGAATCGTCCGAAGGAATCAGTCAGCCAGCCACCTTCTCCACCGCTATTTCTGTGACTGAACGAAGCCTCAGCAACACGTTGTCCAGCACCAGGAAATTGAAACCTCCCAGGCTCTGGAGACACATTGCACAAACCTTTCTGCAAGGCCTCCCAAAGATGTTTCATCCTCTGCTCCCTCTGCAAAGGCTGGATAAGTTCTGCAACCTTTCCCTTGTAACATGGATCAAGAAGGGTTGCCAGCCAGTAATGATCCCTCTCCTTGATACCACGAATCCTACTGACCTGTCGCAGGCTTTGCAGGATCAGGGAGGCCATGCAGCGTAAGTTTGCAGAGGTATTCGGTCCTGAGTCCTCTGGGTCACTAAGGATCACATGATCCTCAACCACCTCCTCCCAGCCAGGTACAACTCCATGGGTTTCCTTTGGACTGCAAACGATCCCTTGAAGGCTGCTGCTGATGCTGAGTGTTATCCTCCACCTCCATGCTGACACAATCCTCCTCTTCCTCCTCCTCATCCTCATCTTCTTCCTGTGTGATCGGTGGGCCTGCAGAAATACTAGTATTTGGATAAAGGGGGCCTTGAGAGGTAAGGAAGTCCTCCCGCTGTTCTGCCTCAAGTGCCCTGTCCATTATTCCACGAAACATGTGCTCCAACAGGAAGACAAAAGGGACAGTATCACTGATGCATGCACTGTCACTGCTCACCATCCTCGTGGCCTCCTCAAATGGTGACAGGACAGAGCATGCATCCTTGATCAGTAGCCACTGGTGTGGCGTGGTAAAAAAAAGCCAAGCTCCCCTGACCCTGTCCTGGTGCCATACTCACACAGGTACTCATCTGCTGCGTGTGCAGCGCTGCAGCATTGCCAATGTTGAGTTCCACCTGGTGGGCATGTCACAAATAATCAGTCTTGGATCACCAGCTACCAAGCACCTGATGCTGATGTAACCACCTCCTCCCAGCCAGGTACAACTCCATGGGTTTCCTTTGGACTGCAAATGATCCCTTGAAGGCTGCTGCTGATGCTGAGTGTTATCCTCCACCTCCATGCTGACACAATCCTCCTCCTCCTCTTCTTCTTCCTGTGTGATCGGTGGGCCTGCAGAAATACTAGTATCTGGATAAAGGTAGCTTTGAGAGGTAAGGAATTCCTCCTCTTCCTCCCGCTGTTCTGCCTCAAGTGCCCTGTCCATTATTCCACGAAACATGTGCTCCAACAGGAAGACAAAAGGGACAGTATCACTGATGCATGCACTGTCACTGCTCACCATCCTCGTGGCCTCCTCAAATGGTGACAGGACAGAGCATGCATCCTTGATCAGTAGCCACTGGCGTGGCATGGTGAAAAAAAGCCAAGCTCCCCTGACCCTGTCCTGGTGCCATACTCACACAGGTACTCATCTGCTGCGTGAGCAGCGCTGCAACATTGCCAATGTTGAGTTCCACCTGGTGGGCATGTCACAAATGAGGTGGTGCTTGGGCAGGTTGCATTCTCTTTGAATGTCAGCCAGCTGAGCACTAGCATTATATGACCAGCGGAAATGACCACAGACTTTCCTGGCCTGCTTCAGGAGATCCTGTAAGCCAGGGTACCTGCTCAAGAACCACTGCACCACCAAATTCAGGACTTGAGCCAAACAGGTAACATGGGTTAAGTGTCCCTGTCATAGGGCGGAAAGAATGTTGGCGCCATTGTTGCATACAACCATTCCTGGCTGAAGCTGGTGTGGCGTCAACCACCTCTGAGCCTGCCCCTGCAGAGCTGACAGAATCTCTGCCCCAGTGTGACTCCTGTCCCCTAAGCAGACCAACTCAAGCACCGAATGGCATCTTTTTGCTTGCTTAGCCCCTTGGATGCCTACGGAGCACCGCTGGTTCAGAGGAGAAATCTGCAGAGGAAGAGGCTATAGAGGAAGAAGAAGTGGAGGGGTGCAGGAGAGAGCTGTGGCAGAATCACCACTAGCATTTTGGAGGCGTGGTGGTGGAACAAGCTCCAACAATACTGAATACTGTCCTGCATCCTTCCCAGCTGCCAGCAGAGTTACCCAGTGCTCCGTGAAAGAAAGGTAACATCCCTGTCTGTGCCTGCTGGACCATGAGTCAGCAGTAATATGCATCTTACTGCTGACCACCCTGTCTAACGAGGCCAAGATATTGCCTTCCACATGCTGGTAGAGAGCCGGAATGGCCTTCCGTGAAAAGAAATGGCGTTTGGGAACCTGCCACTGAGGTACTGCACATTCCACAAATTCACGAAAGGGGGCAGAGTCTAGCAGCTGAAAAGGCAGCAGTTGCAGTGCTAGCAATTTGGCCAAGCTAGCATTCAGACGCTGAGCATGTGGATGGCTGGAACCGAATATCTTTCAACGGTTTAGCAACTCGGGTAGGGAAATTTGCCTGCTAAAATCCGATGTTGGTGTACCGCTAGCAGATTGGCCGCAAGTACTTGGGACACCTATTTCTATACCTTCATTGCTCTCAGTACAGGTTTCTGAGAGGACTGGAGGTATAGTGGGGTTGGAGATCCCAGCTGATGAGGAGCAAGGAGATGTCCGCCTTGTTCTTTGATGTGGGTCTTTTAAGTGCTGTTGCCAATGGACTGCATGGAAGGTCGTCATATGTCTGGTCAAGCATGTGGTGCCCAAGTGGCTGCTGTTTTAACCACACTTGATACGCTTCAGACATATGTTGCAAACAGAAACGGTGCGATCTGTTGCACACGTGTCAAAAAAGGCTCACACCAAAGAATTTTTCAAAATATGTGGGGAGTCAGCAGCGCCCTGCACCTGCTTAGCTGTGCGGTGTGATGCAATGGGGCGGCTGCCATTAAGCTGCCCCCTGGAGGGCATCCTGCCTCTTCCTCCGCCTCTCTTCTATCAGGCACCCAAGTAGAGTCAGTGACCTCATCATCCCCTCCCTCCTCGTCACTGGAGCAAACTTGGCAGTATGCTGCAGCTCAGGGAACATGACTGCCAACTTCTTGACCTTCTTGGGCACCCCCTCTCTCTAGCCTCTCTTTACTCCCTTCCTCAACCTGGGTACCATCATTGGAGCCTTCAAATCCCTGTGCATCCTTCTGCAGCATGTACCCGCCACTGTGGTTTAATCGTTCGGGGGACTCCTCTGTGCATGATGGTGGGTCTAGGGAAGGAGTGACTGTTGACATGGAGCCGATGGAATAGGCCGCTTTGGCAGTTGCATTGGCAGGAAAACTACTCTGAGCCTTAGTGACAGAGGATGAGGAGGATGAGGAGTGCTTTGTTATCCATTCACCAACTCTTCTGCATGTTGTGGCTAAATAACAGGGCCAATGGCCACGTGCTGAGGATGCACCGTGTCCATGACCAGCACTGTCGACTGTAGACACAGAGCCTGCTTGCCCTCTTTTAGTGGCCTGTGAGCGTCTCCCTTTCCTTGGTGGCCTTCCAGACATCCTGTAAACTTTGTTTAGCAAAACCACACTACACTATATTGTGTACTGTGTACACCACCAGAAAAGTAGTAGCAAGTGCACTAGGGGTGTACGGTACTGTGTACACCAACAGAAGTGTAATAACAACTATGGGTGTACTGTATGTATTGTGTACTGTGTACACCACCAGAAAAGTAGTAGCAACTGCACTCGGGGTGCACGGTACTGTGTACACCAACAGAAGTGTAATAACAACTATGGGTGTACTGTATTGTGTACACCACCAGAAAAGTAGTAGCAACTGCACTAGGGGTACACAGTACTATGTACACCAACAAAAGTGTAATAACAACTATAGGTGCACTGTATGTATTGTGTACTGTGTACACCACCAGAAAAGTAGTAGCAACTGCATTAGGGGTGCACGGTACTGTGTACTCCAACAGAAGTGTAATAACAACTATGGATGCACTATATGTATTGTGTACTGTATACACCACCAGAAAAGTAGTAGCAACTGCACTAGGGGTGCACGGTACTGTGTACACCAACAGAAGTGTAATAACAACTATGGGTGCACTATATGTATTGTGTACACCACCAGGAAAGTAGTAGCAACTGCACTAGGGGTGCACAGTACTGTGTACACCAACAGAAGTTTAATAACAACTATGGGTGCACTGTATGTATTGTGTACTGTGTACACCACCAGAAAAGTAGTAGCAACTGCACTAGGGGTGCACAGTACTGTGTACACCAACAGAAGTATAATAACAACTATGGGTGCACTGTATGTATTGTGTACTGTGTACACCACCAGAAAAGTAGTAGAAACTGCACTAGGGGTGCACGGTACTGTGTACACCAACAGATGTGTAATAACAACTATGGGTGTACTGTATTGTGTACACCACCAGAAAAGTAGTAGCAACTGCACTAGGGGTGCACAGTACTGTGTACACCAACAGAAGTGTAATAACAACTATGGGTGCACTGTATGTATTGTGTACTGTGTACACCACCAGAAAAGTAGTAGCAACTGCACTAGGGATGCACGGTACTGTGTACACCAACAGAAGTCTAATAACAACTATGGGTGTACTGTATGTATTGTGTACTGTGTACACCACCAGAAAAGTAGTAGCAACTGCACTCGGGGTGCACGGTACTGTGTACACCAACAGAATTGTAATAACAACTATGGGTGTACTGTATGTATTGTATACACCACCAAGAAAGTAGTAGCAACTGTACTAGGGGTGCATGGTACTGTGTACACCAACAGAAGTTTAATAACAACTATGGGTGCACTGTATGTATTGTGTACTGTGTACACCACCAGAAAAGTAGTAGCACTAGCAACTGCACTACGGGTGCACGGTCCTGTGTACACCAACAGAAGTGTAATAAAAACTATTAGTGTACTGTATATATTGTGTACTGTGTACACCACCAGAAAAGTAGTAGCAACTGCACTAGGGGTGCCAGGTACTGTACAGAAGTGTAATAACGACTATAGGTGTACTGTATTGTGTACACCACCAGAAAACTAGTAGCAACTGCACTAGGGGTGCACAATACAGTACACTAACAGAAGTGTAATAACAACTATGTGTGTACTGTATTGTGTACACCACCAGAAAAGTAGTAGCAACTGCACTAGGGGTGAACGGTATTGTGTACACCACCGAAAGTCTAATAGCAACTATGGGTGTACTGTATGTATTGTGTACTGTGTACACCACCAGAAAAGTAGTAGCAACTGCACTAGGGGTGCACGGTACTGTGTACCGTGCACCAACAGAAGTGGAATAACAACTATGGGTGTACTGTATTGTGTACACCACCAGAAAAAAAGTAGCAACTGCACTATGGGTGCACGGTACTGTGTACACCAACACAAGTGTAATAACAACTATGGGTGTACTGTGTACACTACCAGAAAAGTAGTAGCAACTGCACTATGGGTGTAGTATATTAGAAAAAGTACACCAGGAACGGCCCGCAGTCAGATATAGCTAAACTGTATGCAATGGATATACAACCCCTGGCAAAAATTATGGAATCACCAGTCCCTGAGGATGTTCCTTCAGTTGTTTTTGGCCATGTCTGTGATCTGCTTTTTTTCTACAACAATAAACAACTGAAGGAACATCCTCAGGGACTGGTGATTCCATAATTTTTGCCAGGGGTTGTATACATACTGTATATACGAGACTGTCTGTGTATATATATATATATATATATATATATATATGTAAAATACACTGCAGCTAACTGAATAACCTGCCTGCCTGAAGTATATTAGAGAAAGTACACCAGGAATGGCCTGCAGTCAGATATAGCTAAACTGGATACAGTGGATATATATATATATATATATATATATATATATATATATATATATATATATATGAGACTGTCTGTATATATATATTAAATACACTGCAGCTAACTGAATAACCTGCCTGCCTGGTCAATCTAAATGACACTTTCTCTCAGTCCACGCCAACAACACTACATGGGGCCGACGTGCAGGCAGCCTTATATAGTGTGGGGCGTGGACTTAGTCCCCCTGAGCCATGATTGGCATGGGCTTTGGCCAATTATGGCTCTCTTAGCTGAGGGCGCTGGGATTGTCCAAAGAATGCATGGTGCATGCTTTGGCCAATCATCATACAGCAATGCACTGCGCTCCCGCAGTGCATTATGGGCCGTTATGCGCTGCTCGAATTTGCCGCGAACGGCCCATAATGTTCGGTTTTCAACGAACAGGCAAACAGCCAATATTCGAATCTAACTCATGTTCGACCGGAACAGAAAGCTCATCCCTAGTTACCCCATTAGAGGAAGTGTTGGGGAGGAAAGTTTTCATAAAAGTTTATACTTTATGTGAAACAAAATATAGAGAAGTGGCAAGAAGTTACAGAATAGGACAAAAAGGGAATATATTTATTTTTAATCTGAGGATTCAGATATATTTTAAACTGGTTGCACATCTCATCGGTGAAGAGTGACATACAGTATCTTATTGTTATGTATCCACCTTCCCTGATTCCATAACCCTCCATTTCTGTCTGAACCTGGAGATTTGCTCTAATAAAACAACTGCTTGTTCAGGTTTTGTCAAATGCTCAAGAAAATGTACTGTTAAGTCTGTGTGTTAACCTGGAGAAGTATGAAAATACTGTTACATTAGAGATCAGATGACATCATCAACACAGGACATAGAATAATCCAAATATTATGACATCACTGATCAATTGGTCTAACATATTATTGTAATAATATATTTTGAGTAAAAGAATATGCTACTCAGAAAAATAGTTCAATTTTAGGAATACCTGCTATTATGAACTATTATCTTGGATCATTTCTTTTAATAGCTTATTTGGAACATTCCAATTTTTAAAATTTGGCGCTACTGAATTTTAAAATGGAATTACCTATCATCTATTCTTCTCCTATTGTGATTTATTATGACCGCAACTTAATATGAAGAAGTACAGTATTTAATCCTGTGCAAATAATGTAATAAGATGAATGAAATGTAATGAACCAAATGAAATGACTTGAATAAAATGTAATGTGAATGAAAGTGAAGTCAGTTTCTCACATGTTAAAGGTTAGAGCAAAGTGTTGTTAGCAGGATAAGACTTTGGGTAATTTTTATATTCATGCCTCCATTGCTGAGTAATATTAATAACACTGGCACAGTCTATTTAAAGGTTCATTCACACTATAAGGCATGCAAATGATTTTACACTATGTTGTGTTGTGCGATGCTGCGCTGCAGTATATTTTAAACAAGAGTTCAGGTGCTGTTTTTCCTTTTTTCAGACTTTTTTTTCTTTTAGCCTGCTATCCCTCTAGCAAGCACAGAGGCATGTTGCAATGCACTGTGCTGCAATAAAATGAAACCTGTCCATGGCATTGATTTGATGGTACCAGTTAAAATAATCATATTTGTGTGACCTTGTGTTGAGACCACATTGAGCAATGAAAGAAAAAAAGCTTAAAAAGAAAACAAATTCTGTCTATTGATGATTGGGTGAAAAGAGTAGGTGACATCTATGAAATGGAGGACACTTTGGCCCAAGATAAAGGCAATATAGAAGGGTTCCACAAAACTTGGCAACCGTGGCTGGTTTTTAAATACTCTCAAGATCCTGTGACTGCTGGATCTTACCACTCATCAGGTTGATATACATGGAGTTCTGCATTAAAGAACCATATTATAACTTCCTATGACTCAATGAAACACAGCTCGTAGAATACCTACCCTAACCCCAACTTTCCATTTCCAATTCTTTTTCTCTTCTTTCCTCACTCTGAGCACAACTTTCAATAATGATTGTGACAACGGATGCTTTTGACTATTCAGGCTAAACTATGAATACCGATACTCTTCAACTTTTGTCTACGGATAATGCTGATATAATAACAATGATTAAACTGAAATATTTCACTTTGTTGGTGACGTTTATATTGAAAACAAAATGTTAGACTATGCCTGAATCGACTTCCCTGTACATTACATAAGTTAAAACTAGCTAGAATTTATATGTTAGTTAGCTTATGTCTTATAAAAATTACGCAGTTGCATCTTTTACTTTTCTCAATAAAACTTTGGATGAAAAAAAAAAAAAAAAGAAAAGAAAAGAAATGTAGCCACCACATCTAAAAACTGGTAAGCTGTGCTGCAATATAATACAATTTTACTTTGGACTGAATACCACTTTAAATGACAATACAATAACCTGTGGTGCCAGTAATCATCATTCTGGAACAGGAAGCTAGTTATGTGCACTGCAAAACAAGGAAACATTCAAGTACATTCTTTGCCCATGCTTTTTTCTTTAGGGAAACAAATCGTGACTTCTGAGCCTAGCCATCTACCTTATTTTACCTTATCAGGATGTTGTACTTTGTGTAGTTACCACATTTCCCTTAACAAAAGAACATAGTGCTGCATGTAGAGTATCATGGCACTTAAAAGTTTGAAAGAGACCTTCCACAGAAGCTCCTGTAATCACCAGTGTTAAAGAGTATATTTAGAATAAATACTTCTGTGTAGCAAACACCAAAAAACAACACATGCCTTATCTGGTGCAAGATAATGAAGTACAAAGAGGGTTACAGTGCACTACTCCATACATACAAATATACACAGTGTGTGTTCAAAAACACACAAATGCTGTTTAATATATTTTATATATGTGTATATATAATATTATATACACAGATATGTGAAAAAGTGAGTACACCCATGGACATTTTTATTTTTTTTTAACATATTCGAACAGTCACCTGATATAACCACTTGAAGACTGGACTGTTACACCCCCTTCCAGTCCGGGCAATTTTCCCCTTTTCAGCGTTGTCATACTTTGAATGACAATTACGTCATGCAACACTGTATCCAAATGAATTTTATATAATTTTTAGATAGATAAATAGAGCTTTCTTTTGGTCGTATTTGATGACCACTGGATTTTTTTTTAACTTTTTACTATGTAACTTTTTACTATGTTTAAATGACAAAGACTGAAAAAAAAAAGTTTTCTGACTTTCTGTTATATAAAACTATGCAAATAAATAAATGTATTCTGCTATATTTGTCTGGTGAAAAAAAAATAAGTGTGCATTATTTGGCCTGAAAATTATATAGTTTACAAATTGTGGTATAAATATTTTAAAATTGATCAGTCCTGATGTACTAAGTGCCTATCTCCTTTCTTGATTCTCCAAAATGTCAGGACAGTACAAATATCCCCAACATTACCCCTTTTTGGAAAGTAGACAGTCCTGGGTACTTAGTAAGAGGCATAGTGAGTTTTTTTAAGTTGAATTATTGTCACAATTTCGTGGGAAAATTGAGAAATGAATTAAATGTGTTTTCCTTCACAAAGTTGTCATTTTACCAAGTTATTTCTCACACACAGCATAGGTATAAATCCAAAAACACAGTCTGCTACTCCTCCTGAGTATGGAGATATCACATGTATGAGATTTTTTCATAGCTTAGATCAGGGGTCTCCAAACATTCTAAAGAAAGCGTCAGTTTACTGTACTTCAGACTTTAGGTGGGCTAGACTGTGTCCAGTGGGAGTAAACAATGATAAATCTTTGGTATTGGGGGAGAAATAGTTGATGTCGTTAAGCTGAATAGCAACCCATTTTTGAGGTCAGTGGAAGGAATTATGCCCCATCAGTGTCAGTGGAAGAAATTGTGCCCCATTGTTGGTGTCGCTGGCAGGAATTGTGCCCCATTGTTGGTGTTAGTAGCAGGAACTGTGCACCATTGTTGTTGTCAGTTACAGGAATTATGCCCCATTGCTGGTGTCAGTGGCAGGAATTATGCCCCATTGTTGTTGTCAGTAGCAGGAATAATGCCTAAGGGCTGGATAAAAGTAAGCAAAGGGCCACATCCGGCCCCTGGGCCGCAGTTTGAAGACCACTGGCTTAGATGCATAAAAGGGCCCAAAATCCAAAGAGCACCTTTGAGTTTTCAGGGGACATAAATTATGTATCTAATTTCCTGATTACCTATCACATTTCTTGAGTCTCAGAAGAGCTATGACAGAAAAAACAACCACAAAATTACATTTGGATAGCAAAAACCCTGAGGTATTTGGAAGGCATAGTGAGTCTTGAAAATTAAATTTCTTTGCCACAGGTTTTTGGAAAATGTGGGAAAGAACATGAAAATTTATTGTTTTTACGCAAAGCTTTTAATTAATAAGATATGTCTAACAAATAGCATAGGCATACTTAGAAGTACACCTCAAAACACATTCTGCTACTCCTCCTGAATATGGAGATACCACATATGTGAGACATTTTCACAGCCTAGCCACATAGAGGGAGCAGAAACCCAAGGAGCACCTTCAGGTGTTCTCGGGCATAAATTACACATCTACTGTAATTTCCTGACTACCTATCACATTTTTGGAAGGCCTGAAGCAACAGGAAAGCATTTTGGCATAAAAATACACCATAGTGTTTTCTAGGAGGCATTGTGATTCTTTTGAAAATTACGTTTTCTGACACAAGTTTTGTGGAAAATTTGGAATTTTTTTTTTCTTTACACAAAGTTGTAATTTTATAGGATATTTCTAATGCCGCGTACACACGAGCGGACTTTTTGACCGGACTGGTCCGATGGTCTATCCGACGGACTTTCAGCGGACTTCCGACAGACTTTCCTAACGAACAGACTTGCCTACACACGATCACACTAAAGTCCAACGGATTCGTAACATGGTGACGTACAACCGGACTAAAATAAGGAAGTTGATAGCCAGTAGCCAATAGCTGCCCTAGCGTTGGTTTTAGTCCGTCGGACTAGCATACAGACGAGTGGATTTTTCGACTGGACTCGAGTCCGTCGGAAAGATTTGAAACATGTTTTATTTCTAGGTCCATCGGACTTTTGGGAGAAAAAAGTCTGCTGGGGCCCACACATGATTGAATTGGCCGACGGAGTCCGGTCCGCCGGACCAAGTCTGCCGGAAAGTCCGCTCGTGTGTACGCGGCATAACACATAGCATAGACTTACTTAGAATTACACCCCAAAACACATTTTGCTACTCCTCCTGAGTACCGCGATAACACGTGTGTCTGATTTTTTTACACCCTAGCCACACAGAGAGACCCAGAATCCAAGGAGCACCTTTGGGTTTTCTAGGGGCATAAGTTACGCTTCTATTTCCTACTACCTATCACATTTTGTACACTGTGACTGATTGCATTATTAGTGCTTGTTCACATGTGAGGTTGAGGGTGGTAAAACCTAGCAGTGGAGCCAGGGTTTTACCCCCCTCCAACTGTTACCCCCTTTAGCTGCAAATACAGGAGCAAGGGGTGTACACATGATGCAGCTGTGATGCTTTGTTTTGCAGCTGTGGCAGAAATTATACCCCTGATCATAATATATTCAAGTGAATTGGAGCACTTCTGCCGGGTCTAAGGGGTTAAAGCAGATGCCCCCTCTCACCACCTGACAAATGCTCGCTGAAGAACAATACATGTTTTGATCGCTCTTTAGAGAGTACCATGATTGAGGCCTTATGGTGACACTGGGATCAGTGTGGTGGTGAATGGGGACACTATGACTGGCTGAACTGGTCTGGTGAAATTGTAATGCTATGGCAGAGAGCATAGACAATGGCTGGCTACATTAACGTACAGTGCAGAGCAGCCATCCATTGTACATGCCCACTGCCACAGCCGTACAATGTCACCATAGTGGCACTGCACTTGCTCTGGTGACAGTATATAAACAAAAGTGTATATACACTACTGTGCAAAAGTTTTAGCCAGATGTGAAAAAATGCTGTAAATTAAGAATGCTTTCAGAAATATAAATGCTTATAGTTTATTTTTATTAATTAACACATTTGAACTAAATTGGAAGTAAATGAACAGAAGAAGCCAAATCAATATGTGGGGTGGCCACCCATTGCCTTCAAAACAGCCACAATTCTACTAAGTACACTTGCACACAGTTTTTGAAGGAACTCAGCAGGTAGGTTGTTACAAACATCTTGGGAAACTAACCCTGATCTTCTGTGGATGATGGCTGCCTCATATCCTTTTGTCTCTTCATGTATTACCAGACAGACTCAATGATGTTGAGATTTGGGCTCTGTGGGGGCCAAACCATGACTTCCAGGACTCTTTGTTCTTCATTACGCTCAAGATAATTCTTAATGACATTGGCTGTATGTTTGGGGTCATTATACTACTGCAGAATACATTTGGGGCCAATCACACTGACTGATGGTATGGCATGATGGATAACTGTTTGCCTGTATTTGTCAGCATTGATGACACCATCAATCCTGACCAAATCTCCAACTCCATTTGCATAAATGCAGCGCCAAACCTGCAAGGAACCTCCTCCATGCTTCACTGTTGCCTGCAGACACTCATTATTGTACTGCACTCCAGCCCTTCAGTGAGCAAACTACCTTTTGGTACAGCTAGATATTTTGATTCATCAGTCCAGAGCATCTGCTGCCATTTTTCTGCACCCCAGTTCCTATGTTTTCATGCAATGTTGAGTCGCATGGCCTTGTTTCCATGTTGCAAATATGTCTTTTTGGTTACAATTCTTCCATGAAGACCACTTCTGGCCAGACCTCTCCAGAAAGTAGATGGGTGTAAGTAAGTATGATGTGTCTTTCATCTGCTGCATTAAGTTTCTTTGACGGACCACTAATTCTACAGTCTTCAACCTTGCCCATTTCTTTGGGCTTCTTCAAAAGAGCTTGAACATCACATCCCTAAAACCCCAATCTGTTTTGAAATCTTTGCCTGGGAGAGACCTTGCTGATGCATTGTAACTACTTTGTGTCTTCTTGCTGTTCTCAGTCTTGCAATGGTGTATGACCTATGACATGAAACTGTAACCTCACCTTACTAGCAGAGTTTGGCTGTTCCTCACCTCGTTTTAAGCCTTCTACACATTTTTTTTTTGAGTTACTATGTTTAATCCTACATATAAAATAGATAATCATTAGCACCTGGTATAATTGGTTAATCATACACCTGACACTAATCCTACAAAATCCCTGACTTTGTGCAAGTGTACAAAATGTGCAAGTGTATGAATTGATGCTGGGGGTAGTCACAATAAATATTTATGTGATTTAGACTTTTCTTCTGTTCGCTCACTTTTGTAAATTGATAAAAAAAATAAACAATTAAAATATATATTTTTGGAAGCATGCTGAATTCACAGCATTTCTTCACTCCTTCCTAAAACTTTTGCACAGTACAGCAGTATATAAAGTATATTAGAGAGAGCAGTGCAATTTCAGCATAGTGATACTAAACTGCTTTTTGTTTTACACTTTGACTGAGTACTACAGTCCTGATGACTGTAGCAAGCTGTCAGTTTCCTCTCACAGCGGATTGCTGTGGAAGTAAATGGCTTAAAGGCTATCGGCACACAGCCTTTGTTTACATACGTGAATGCTGTGATTGGTCACAATGATATCATGGTGCAAGGCCAATTTTAACAGGAAGTACATACTGACTACAGTTAAAGGTAATATAATTGAACAAATGACATGGTATATTAATTCATGGTCTAAATCTAAAATCAGAAATAAAGGTCCCTCATCAGTTATGATGAACGATGTCCCCCTGACCTATTGACACAAGCACGATGACCTGCTCTACAATGATGCTCCCTCATTGGACTCTCACTGCAATAGACAGCTCCCTGGCTGGAAGCTAAATTTCAACAAACCAGCTGGATAAAGACCATATTTAGCCAATGATTTCACCCGGGATGTCCACTAACTTGTTTAAAATTTGAAACAAGATAGCGATTGAGCAGCTGGAAGCCTCATTTAGTATCACATAAAGGAGGGTTTCTGACTGTGGGGCAAACTGACCAAATCTGGTCATTCAGTTCTCTTGTTCAGCAAGTTGTGAATAGCGTGCGTTTACATCAAACTAATGTTGGACCAAATCTGAAGCTCATGCCAATTTACCACTAACTTTAATGCCTATGCATGCAGGCAGGTGAGGATGACATCTCCTCTTGTCCTAAAATCCAAGTAGTGTATCCATGATGACCTAGATGAAGGAGTTGGGTGATGATGGGTGTCATTGAGTTAAAATACTTTCCTTAACATATAGCTAAATTGTAAATAGGATACTACCAAACAAACAACTAAATATTGACATGAATACATACTGGAACCAAAAAATGTGCAAAGTGAAGTATGTGGTGAGCTAATTACTATGCTGTACAGTATGGCTGTATAGTCTAAAGAGACAGCCTTTTTCTGAGACATCACATTTCAGTTGTGCTTTCCTAAAGATTCATAACCACATTGGTGATGGCTTCATTTCTATCCCTTTTGCAAGCCCTCTAAATATTTCCCCTTCAGCACTATCAGATTCTAAAAAAAAAAAAAACACTACCATTGCACACCTGGAAGCTCACTAGAACAGTTTCAGATATCATAGTAGCTTACTTTGTATAAAAAATAAATATTGATTATATTCAATATCAGAGTCATTGTATGCCAGTAAATTGCTGTTCAGTCATGGGTTATTGCTTCCTTACACAACCTGTTGTGTATTTTCAAGCGGTGTGCCATGGCAGAAAAACAGAATCATAGCTACAAGTAGAAGATATGATTATAACAAAATAACATTGCTCTGCACAGACATCCATCTGTTCTTTTGTAATGCATACAAATGAATTCACAAAGGCTGTTACATTTCTGCAGAATCATGCTATTTACAAGTAATTTTGCTTTTCTTTTCAACTGAAATTCACTTTCACTTGAGTGGGTTGAAAATATGGGATTGTCATGTGTATATTAACTATCTTGCTGGCTTATTTACACTGGACAACATTAGACAAATAATACAGATAATTGGATGCTACACAACATGAGTTCATTTCAAATTAGCAATACACTGGAAAAAAATCTAGCACAAAAACATTTTAGATCTGGAGTGAGTGGGTGGAAGAACAAAAAAGAAAAGGAGAAATTAAAGTTGCAGACATTGACTTAAAGTAAATGTAAACCATAAATGAAAGAAATTTAGTTTGCTAAAGCTTGCCTCTGATCTCCTGCAGCCTCTTTGCTGTCACCTCTTATCTGCAAGCACTAAAGCGATGGCTGTATAGCATTTCACAGGGTAGGTTTTATGATGGTGATCGTACCTGCATAATGCATTTTCAAATGGTCTCTTGTAGTCTTCTTTTGGACCTGGTGACAACACAGGAGCATAATTGAAAGACAGGGACAGAGCATTGTCACCCTATAACAGGAAATGCCTGAACAGGGACCTTAATGACAGGATCACCAAGTACCTATTTTAAAGCTGAATTCCAGGTATAGCAATTTTTATAAAATTACGTTGGTCCAGTTTGAATAAAACAAAAAAATTCCATGTGCCATGCCTGTGGGATCCATATCCACCACTACTACAGTTACTACCAGCAGCTTCACAGTCCTGCTCCAAGCACCTGACCATTGTAAACAAAGGAGATCACTTGGTCGGCGCAGGCGCCATTCAGGGAAGGCTTTGCAATTCCACAATGAATGGAAAGCGTTCTCTGACTGGACGAGGTGAAAAGATGGTGATATTTTAATCTCCACCTTGGCCAATCAGAGAACACTTTGCATTCATTGAAAAAATGCAAAGTGTTCTCTGAATGGCGTCATGCTGTACTGTGTTTGGCAGTGGCAGGCCCGTAATGCAGGGCGCAGGGGCGCTGTCCCCCTATTCCATGCGCCCGGCCCCTAATCTACATGCGGGGTGCCGGATGCATGGATTCCAATGGGTTTTTTTGTTTATTGTTAGAAGCACGTGATTAGAGCCAGAAGCTCTATTAGGCTTCAAAAAGGGTGGGCTATGATCTCCAAGCGCCACCCAGAATTAATATTCGCTATTGTCTTTCTGATTCTCCTCCCGGCCAATCAGGTAGCGGGTCCTGAGACCCGTCACCCGATTGGCCAATTGGAGAAGCGATCCTATTGGCTGCCAAAGAGGAGGAGGGGAGAGACGCAGGGGAAGCCGCCGTGAAGCACCAGGAGGAGGAGACGCCGCCTGACGCCCGGAGGAAGCGCCTCCTGCGACCTAGATGGGGTAAGCCACCGGGGGGGCTGCCTGTGACCTGACCGAACGAGGGGGGGAGTGGCGGCTAGTGGATTGTTTCCCGCCGCCAAAAAAATACATACCACCAGTCGGTATACAGCAGCGCAGTCACTAGGCATGTAACCTTCAAGCTAGTGGAAATCACTGAAGCAGTGGTACCTGCTTCCATGGGGAAACCCACAGGTATAGCACATGTAGACAGGTGCCACTCATCTCTATGCCCCCGACTGTGAACATTGAACAGCTGTGCACTGATGGACTCTGTGTATTTTTCCCACTCGCTCTCTAACCCCCCCCCCCCTCAGCAGGCTGGTGGGATCCAACCACAGAACGGAAAAAGAAAGTAGTCAGTGGGGACATCAAAAGAACTTATAGTCACAGATCCTGTGAGCTGTAGTTCTTAAAAGGGCACTGCACCATGCTTGAAAATGGAGGCTAATGGTAATCGCACTTCAATTTCCACAAGCCACTGCACCACTGGGAGAAAAGCGTCACAATTTTTTCCTAGACAAATTGTGGGAAATCAGGGTCAGTTTAGCCAGGAGAGAGGACAGTTTGGCACTATATTTGGACTCTGTGGTCTCAGCCTGCCAGGACTAAAGCCATCAGGAGAGGAGTTAAAGCGGAGTTTCGCTAAAAATTTTTTTTTAGATGTCAACAGCTGCAAATACTGCAGCTGCTGACTTTTAAAATAAGGACACTTACCTGTCCCTGGGTCCAGCGATGTCGGCACCCTCGACCCTCAGGTGCTGCCGCCGCCATTCTCACTGAGGGAATCGGAAAGTGAAGTTTTGCGGCTTCACTGCCTGGTTCCCTACTGCGCATGCGCGAGTCACGCTGCGCGTCTACGCTGGTCCCCGTTGTGTTGTGGGAACTGTGTATTTCCCACAACACAACGGGGGTGGGCGGGGACTCTGCGGCTAGCTGCGGCTAGCTATACCCGGAAGTGGGTGCAGATACCTGTATTATACAGGTATCTGCACCCCCCTCCCCCCTGAAAGGTGCCAATTGTGATACCGGAGGGGGGGAGGAATCCAATGAGCGGAAGTTCCACTTCAGGGTGGAACTCCACTTTAAGAGTTGATGTCTTTATAGAGACTCTAGACACACCTATTATAGCTTAATTTAGCTTTGCAATAGTCTTTTGAGTGCCAGTTAGTCAGTCATTTATCATTCATATTATGTAGTATTCCTAAGTCTGTATAATTATCTGTTCATCGAATCATGCCGCGTTTGATTGCAACATTGATTGCAAATTAGGGTTACACCGATACTAGTATCTATATTTTTGCCGATACCGAGTATTTGCACAAGTCTCGGTACTCGTACAAATGCACTGATACCTGAAACCGATACTTTCAGGCTCGGCTCTTTGAGCTGTCAGTGGGTCTCCCCAGTGTTAAAAAAGTCCGGTAATTGGAGCTGTCAAAAAAAAAAGAAAAAAAAGCAGCCGGCAATGTTTATTACCAACATTGCTCAGCCCTGAAACACTAAAATAGGAAGAAACATTGTTTCTTTTTGTATATTTATGTTTCTTCCTCTACAGATCAAAGGGATGAACAAATGTTCCTCTGTTTAACCCCTTAATAACCCTTAATTTACTCTAATCAACCTCAATTAACTCCCTATTCTCCTCCATTTAATTATTATTTTCCTGCTTTTTTTCTTTTGTTCACGTCTATTTTAAAAACGATAAACAATTAAAACTTTTTTTTGCTTTGTTAGTGAATATTTTTACACATATATATTAACATATATTTACACATTTCACATTGAAAAAGCACTACATAAAAAAAAATCATTTTTTTTTTCATTTGTAAATAACTTTTCAATGCTTTGTACCATTGCTGACAGCTGACGTTAAAACAAAACAGTTGTGGTAGGTATTGGTAATTGGTATCTGTGAGTACTTAAAAAAAAAAGTATGGGTACATGTACTCATTGTAAAATAAATGGTGTCGGTGCATTCCTAGTCTTAAAACATCTAAAAAATGTACCCTCAAGTTGCTGCGGCCTTTTTCCTGTGCACTATTATAGAGTAGTACCTCACTAATTCTTAAATCACACAGGGATTTTGGCTTTCAGTCCATGACCTAGTGTGTCAGGGCGATTAAGCAGTTGAGAGAGTCGTGGCAGAACAGAGAACCTGTCCATCACCAGTGGCTGCAGCGGGGGTTAGCGCTACACATATACACACTTACAGTGGTCAAAGCTTAAGCAATATAACTACAGTATGTAAAAATCGACATACCTAAACTTCAGCTTTAATTAAAGCAGCAGATTTAAAAATATTGAAAAATACTTTATACATTTACATATTGGTTTGTATGTACTGTAGAGGACATAAGGGGAAAACAAAGTTGCATTAAATGTCTTAAAGGACAGAAGTTGAAATGTACGGAACATAGAGTAAGGGAGATTGCATTATACTAAATTGTTTACCGCAATGCATATAACTCGCCCTATAAACTGGAAAATTTCTGTTCTGACTAATAATACTGCATGTGGAATTCATATAATAAACTGGAGTATGACTATGTTTTTTTACTAGCTGCTGTGCCATTAAGAACATGATGCCATTGGCAGTCACATTAGCAGCAGCAGGCTGACTATGAGTCACAGTGCATGTTCATCCTTTAATTTCTGTTATTGTTCTGAATAAAGATAATGGCCACTATAGCAGCAGCTGCTCCAATTATTAGCCAAAATTTCTTCTGTGATACATGTACACCAGGAAAAGAATTATTTGAACTAAATTTAAAGAAAAAATACATTTACTAATGTTAGCTATTGATCCAAAAATATGAATCAAATAAATCACAGCAGGTGCACTGGCAGCAAAACATTGCTCACAAAGTGGAAATAATGCCAGTTTCTCATGGAATTACAGGCTATACCAAGTCCATGTTCAATTTCAGGCAGCTGTGGGTTATGTGGTCTAAAATATTTCATTATTGTGTTGTTCCTGGAGTCTATTAAATCTGACCACACATATCACAATCTGTTTGTACAATCTACATAAGATTCACATACAACTGTGTATTATGAGGGCCTACCTAAGGCCTTGTTTTTACATACATCAGAGGGGTGGTATAAATAGGAGACTGTTACATGTTTTTTACCATCCCTTGACTGCTAAGCCAATTACCATGGCCATGTGGTAAAATGTATACAACATACTAAATTTGCCAAGAGAAACCGCCACCAAACATGATGCATTCAAGGTAATGGGAACATGCAAGGTCCAAGCTAATGCATGCAGTTGCAGTGTAGTGTGGCAGGCTTTCATTGGTTCCCCAGGCCTCATCTCGACTCTCTATGTTTCCCTGAATAATCGTTCATCTCATACCTATCTCACTTATGTAGCTCAGTGGGAGCGAGATTTGGCATCCGAAATAGACTTGGTGGACTGGAGCGGGGCCTGGTCTTCCGTGGCCAAATGCTTGTTTAATACAGCCACCTTGGAGGTGACCTCCATCTCTTCAGCTTCTCCTGTCTGCCTAACTTTCTTCTGTTTTCTGCCCCTCTATCCTTGTTAGTTCAGTTTTGGCTGTACATTGCAACACCTTTTGGGTTTCGAGGGGCCTAGGGGGTGACCCCTGGATCCTGCCACATCCTTCACACTTGAATTTACTACTGTTGCATTTTTTATACTTGTGTTGCTTTATTTTTGCTCTTCTTATGAGCTAATACCTGTTCTAACTTCAATACTAGCCCCTGCTTGGGCAGAACTTTTGCATATTAACCACTTGTTAAAACGAAATAAAAATTATTGAAACAGAAATAGCCCCTCCTGTTCTCGTGACCACTTAAAATTTGAGATTTATTTTCACTCTCAGAAACTACAGTCCCCAAAACAAATAGAGAGGGTGAACCTCCATAATGGAACCCAGACAGCAATAAAGACCCAACGGATGTTCTAATCTCTCTCCACTCTATCCAAAACTAAAAATAAAGTTTTACTTTAAATTATACTTCAAAGCCCAACTCAAGGATGTTAGCAACCCCTTCTCCAATCTCACTCCCAGCCTTCTAACTAACTATTAGATATGTGCACACTGAAATATTTTGTTGCAGAATTTTGGTTTTGTCTGAAAAATACATTTATTTAGTTAGTCCCGAAATGTGTTTTTATTTATTTTGTTTTGTTAAAAAATGCATTCGTATGAAAATCCGAAATAATTAAGGTCGAATCTGTCAATTGAAGGCTCATGGTGTCTGTTGGATGTTCTAAGAAGGTTCGACGAAGCAGCTAAACTGTACGATGCTGCGATCATATAGTTCCGGTCTAATGCTCCGCCCACAAGCTATAGTTACATAGTTACATTGTAGGTGAGGTTGAAAAAAGACACAAGTCCATCAAGTCCAACCTATGTGTGATTATGTGTCAGTATTACATTGTATATCCCTGTATGTTGCGGTCATTCAGGTGCTTATCTAATAGTTTCTTGAAGCTATCGATGCTCCCCGCCGAGACCACCACCTGTGGAAGGGAATTCCACATCCTTGCCGCTATTACAATAAAGAACCCTCTACGTAGTTTAAGGTTAAACCTCTTTTCTTCTAATTTTAATGAGTGGCCACGAGTCTATAGTAGAATTCTAATGCCGTTTGACTAGTAATAATTATAATTAATAATTATTATTACTAGTCAAACAACATTAGAATTCTTCTATAGCCTATGGGGAGAGCATTTGACTGTAAATGTCCGCTCGTGGCGATTGTATGTTTTTAACTGCTGCGTTGACTCTTCATGTCTCTATAATGTCGAATCTTTTCTCTCTGTGTCGAATAATCTTGGACTAATAGAGTTAGGTTAGGCACATTCGACCACAGGTTCGATTGACACATCGCTGTTGTCACTGTCTTGTCGAATCTTCCATCTATCTATATTGAACTGTTGTCGCACCGATACGAAAATGTAATGGATACCAAAATAAAGCATTTTTTAAAGCATTTTTTATTTTCAGATCTTTCGGATTTTTTGTTAAAACACGAAAATACCCGAAATTCGGACGAAAATGCATTTGGGCGATAACGAATGCACATATCTACTAACTACTAAAAAAAGATATTATCCAAATGCCCATTTTACACACCTAAAGCCACAGTCAAAAAAACAATCCTCTCTTGTTTTATATACTTCTTGGGAAGTATATTATGCACTGTCTGTAATGTGGACATTACCAATTGTTAGAGGCAACATTTCCAACAGGTTGGTCCTATTTCATAGGCTTCAGAGGCAGAAGAACTCACAGGGTTGGTGGGGGAACCAGTTACCAAAAATATAACAAGCAGGGGAAAATTAGCTTTGCTCATAGATGCAGCTGTGACTTTGATCCATTACACTGGGATATGGCTTAAGAACAGGTGTTTGGAATCAAAACTGAGGGCTAAGGTAATTACTCTTTACAAGCCAGGACATTTACCCAGTATTGGAGTGAGAAATATGGACTTGTCTCCAAGTAAACAAAGTGTACAGTTCTCAAAAAGACAAATATATTGCATACAGACTTACCCACTGGTGATAGTCATGGCCAAAGTAAAAAATAGGCAACTGCAATGGTTAATTCACTGCCCAGTCCAGCATTAACTGAACCCATTACAACCATGTGATTGTTATATGATTTTTATATATTGGTTATTAAGGATGTACAAGACTGCTTGATAGTGAAAGATCAGAACGTTAACCTACTTTTTTCTGCACATTAGGACATTGTGGCTATTTTGGGGAAAAAAAGCATGTGTACAACAGCAGCTCAGAAAATCACAGAGAACCAATATGATATATGCAAGGGCACCCTGAGAACATACAACTCAAAATGGGAAAGAAGGTATTTACTGCTAGTGCGGATGCTAAATTAAGCTGCAAGGAAGTCAATCTAGTTAAAGATTTATATACAACATAACAATATACAACACACACATAGTCTAGGGGTTCATATCATGCCTTTTTAAACTGACTGGATTCACCAAAAATGTCCTTGAGGGGTGATATTTACAGCTATCTGGTCTTGCATAAGACCAGAAACTTGACAGCAAGACCAGGACTTATTAATTGGTTCATTATTCAGTTTAGCAAGTAAAGCTGGCCATATACTGAGACAATTTCATCCAATTCCTGTTGAACCAACCAAAATTCACTACCTGGGCGGCCCTGTCAGCACCTTTCTGGACAACATTTGGGCATAAAATATGGTCAAACAGCAGCTGTATCCATAGGCGTGCGCACAGGGTGTGCCGGGTGTGCCCAGGCACACCCTAATCCCCCTGCGCATTAGTGTTATCGTTCTGTGTAGGGAACATGGGAAAGATCTCCCTCTTACCGGCTCTGCCATAAGAGAAGTGTTTATCCTTTTCTCTTTCACTGTGCCAGCAGGGACATCAATGTGCCGGAGTCATATATATGTAGATACATACACATGCATGTGTGTTTGAGCTTAAGGGTGCACACCCTAATGCATTAGGCTGCGCACACCTATGGCTGTATCCCATCAGATGTAGTTGCTTTTCGGGTATTCTTACAGATGTTGGCGAGGGCTAACAGAATACAATAGCTGGCACTGTAGATTCTCCCACCCAAGCTGTATAACGTGAATGGAGGAACTTGTTCTCTCAGTATAAGGCCAGCTTAAGTTCTGTTAGCATAAATCTATATGTGCCATTATTTATTCTGTAAAAATCAGATTTTAAAGCTGGCCATACAGCATTAAAATTTCATCTGAATATTCACACAGAAATTCAAAAATATCTGAGCATTCGATCTTGCTATCAACTAAAAATTCTGAGAAGCAAAATGATACCCCAGCTCCACTGCCAGTATGATGTTCTATGAACTGTAATCCGGTGCTCTAGCCAGGACGTTCAGGCCCCAAAATGCAATACTTGAATCAGAAAAGGGCTGGCAACTCGGATGCTCTTGAATAAAAGTCATTTATTGGGTTACATGGATACACGGGTACTCTGACGCGTTTCGGCTAAGAAGCCTTGATCAAAGCATACATGTTTGATTTAAAAACTGATATTTATAACAGAGTAAGCACTCCAAATAGGGCGGGTGCATCCTAATCAGAGCAATCAAAACAATTAAAAACACATAGAGAAAAGAAAGAAGCACAGCAGGCATATGAAAAACATATCATGAACAAATAAAGCATATTCAAAATGGTGCGATAAATGTATCAAACAATGCGACTATGTTGAAAAATGCGATTATGTTAAAAAAAGATTTATATCCATCCTATCGTTCAAACCATACGGTTTTCTAGTATTGAGGGTATGTATCCACCATACTTCACGCTTGAGCAAAATACAATGAGTGTCACCTCCTCTTGGGGGTTTTTTAACCTGTTCAGCACCAAAAAAGGAAAAAGTGTCAAGATTACCATGATGGAAATCCCGGAAATGTTTTGACACATTCGAGATATTTTTAGCATTAGTATTTGTAGTGTCTTTCACATGTTCCGAGATTCTAACTCTCAACGGGCGTATAGTGCACCCAACGTATTGTAGACTGCAGGCACTACACTGAATAACATATACCACCGATTTAGAGTTGCAGTTTATATACTGTTTGATGGTATAAGTTTTCTTGGTAGAAAAAGAAAAAACGGAGGTGCTTTTTTTATGTTTATGACACTGCCTACAGGTGTTATGGCCACACATGTAGGAACCTACAGTGGAAAGCCAGGTCTGCGATTTGTTTGACTTCTGGGAGCAAAACAAGCTGGGTGACAACATACTTCCCAGACTGGGGGCCCTTCTACTGGAAAATTGACAACCACCCTGGATAACAGAGCACAGATCCTTATCAGCATACAAGATGGGGAGATGCGCTTTAAGAATCGCAACAAATTTGTTGTATTCTAAGGAGAAAGTAGCGACAAAATGAACTTTATTTCTATTGTAATCCCCACACTGTTTGTGTTTATTTGTGCCACTATTCTGAATCATCTCCAACCGATCTCTATGAAATGCTATATTTTGACTTCTAGCTATTGATCGTGTACTATAGCCCCTTTCTTTGAGTCGTTTTTTAATCGCTGTGCATTCTTGCAAGAAATCCTTATCTGTAGAGCAGTTTCTCCTGGCCCTGATGAATTCACCAGTAGGCAAAGACTTGATGGTGTGACTGGGGTGACAGCTATTGGCCAATAAAAGGGAATTTCCTGCAAAGGGCTTTCTAAAAGTTCTGGAGGTCACTGTGTTGCTATCTGGGTGCCCCATCAAGGTCAAATCCAAATAGTCTATTTGGGTCGGGTGGTGCACATAGGCGAACTCCAGGTTTAGGGAGTTGGTATTAATATATTTCATAAAGTCACCTATGTCACCACTCGATCCATGCCATACCACAATCAGATCATCAATGAAATGACCATACCAAGCGATGTTGGTTTTGAATGGGTTACCATGGGCAAATAAAGTGGATTCTTCCCACCAGCCCATGTAAAGATTCGCCAAAGAGGGGGAAAATTTAGCCCCCATGGACGCACCTTGACTCTGAATGTAGTATCGTTCATCAAACATGAAGAAATTGTGTGTCAGGAGAAACTCTACTGCTCTGCAAATAAACTCACGTACATTAGGACTGTAACTACTGTAGCATGAAAGATGATGTTTGATGGCTAACAGTGCTAGAGAGTGAGGAATGCAGGAATACAGAGATCTAACATCTATGGTGATCCAAATGCATTCTGTGGACCAAAACATTTCCTGCATGTGGGCTAACAAATGTCCAGTGTCCTTTATGAACCCAGGTAGACAGACAACAAGCGGTTGAAGAAATTGATCAACCCATTCTCCTAATCTCTCCAATAGCGATCCTATGCCGGCAACTATGTGACGACCTTTCACTGGATTGTCTTGTTTGTGCACTTTGGGGAGATGGTGAAAAACCGGAGTAATGGGATGTGTCACCATGAGATAATCTACGGTTTTTTGATCTAAAACACCCATCTCCTTGCCTTCATCCAATAAGTGTAACAATTTTTGTTGTATAGTTACTGTGGGATCAGAACTGAGGGGGTGATATGTGATGCGATCTTCCAGCTGCCTGAGTGCTTCCTGTTTGTAACTAGCAGTATCTAGGATCACTACAGTACCCCCCGCATCTGCCTGGCAAATCACTATGTCAGATCTCATTTTCAAGGCTTTTAAGGCTGTGGTTTCTTGCTTGGTCAAATTAATTTTATTTCTATTATTGTCTTGTTGATACAATTCCTGCAATTTAACCAATTCTGATTCCACAATATTCTGAAACGAATCCACAATGTCATTCCTGTTTTGAACAGGGTAAAAATATTTATCCCCCATGTTGATGTTTGATTCCTTTATACCAAAAGAACTAAAAATTCAGACCTGCTATTTGAATGAAATCCCAAATGTACTAAATAGGGATGAGCTTCGAGTCGAACCCATGTTCGTTTGTTCGTCGAATTGTGAACGTTATGGGCCATTCGCGCCAAATTCGAGTGGCGCGTCATGGCCCATAATTCACTGCAGCATCGCAGTGCATGGCTGGCTGATGATTGGCCAAGCATGCACTATGACCCGCATGCTTGGCCAATCACAGCGCCGTCTGTACAGAGAGCCGTAATTGGCCAAAGCCAGGGTGGCTTTGACCAATTATGGCTCAGGGGTTTAGTACACGCCCCACACTATATAAGGCCACCTGTGTGGCGGCTTTGTGTAGTGTGTTGCGGCGGCGGAGAGAGATAGACAGAGAGACAGTGTCATTTGATTTAAGTTAGATGGAGTAGGCAGGCGAGTCAGTTAGCTGCACTTACAGTGTATTGTGTATATATTTGCATCCTAGGTGTTGTATATATATATATATATATATATATATATATATATATATATATATATATATATATATATACACACACACTGTATTCAGTTTAGCTATATCCGTTCTCTTCCTAATATACTGACAGGCAGGCAGGTGTTTTTACAGTATTTACAGTATTTACAGTTAGTGTACTGCGTCCGCTGCACTGTGTGCACCTAAAGCTACCTGAAGACAATTGCTGGTGTTCTGATCCTATTAATACCACAGGGAGGCAGCTGCAGTATTTACAGTTAGTGTACTGTGTTCTCTGCACAGTGTGCACCTAAAGCTACCTGAAGACAATTGCTGGTTTTCTGATCCTATGAATACCACAGGCAGGCAGCTGCAGTATTTACAGTTAGTGTACTGTTTCCTCTGCACAGTGTGCACCTAAAGCTACCTGAAGACAATTGCTGGTGTTCTGATCCTATTAATACCATAGGCAGGCAGCTGCAGTATTTACAGTTAGTGTCCTCTGCACAGTGTACACCTAAAGCTACCTGAAGACAACTGCTGGTGTTCTGATCCTATTAATACCACAGGCAGGCAGCTGCAGTATTTACAGTTAGTGTACTGTGTCCTCTGCACAGTGTACACCTAAAGCTACCTGAAGACAATTGCTGGTGTTCTCATACTAATAATACTACAGGCAGGCAGTTGATTCTGCTAGCTGCAGTATAATCAATATATATATATACATCCCAGCTTTGTGCAGCTACATCTCACTGCAGGCCATTAGTATGTCTGGAAAGCCAACAAGGAGAGGCAGACAGTCATAAGCCAATAAAAGAGGGCAAGCAGGCTGTGTGTCTAGAGGCAACAGTGCTGGTCGTGGACACAGTGCATCCTCATCAGCACATGGCCGTGGGACACGCTTGTCCTTTTTTTCGGCAGCTGGCCGTGTTGAGCCGCAACATGCCGAAGACTTGGTAGAGTAGATGACCAAGCCGTCCTCATCCTCCCCATCCTCTGTCACCCAGGCTCAGGGTACTTTGTCTGGCAAAGCAGCTGTCAACGCGGCCTCTTCCCTTGGCTACATGGCATCAGTCACTCCTTCCCTAGCCCCACCATGTCCTCCTGAGGAGTCCCCCGAACTGTTTGACCACAGTGTTGGGTACATGCTCCAGGAGGATGCCCAGCGTTTTGAAGGCTCCGATGATGGTACCCAGCTAGAGGAAGACAATATCGTGAGCCCAGAGAGAGGGGGTGCCCAAGAAGACAGCAATCTGGCAGTCATGTTCCCCCTGCTGCAGCATAGTGCCAGGTTTGCTCCAGTGATGAGGAGAGAGGGGATGATGAGGAAGTCACTGACTCCACGTGGGTGCCTGATAGGAGAGAGGAGGAGGAGGAGGAGGAGGCACATCTCCAATGAGGCAGGATGCCCTCCAGGGGCCAGCTTAAGGGCAGCACACTGACTGCATCACACCGCAGAGCTCCGCATGTGCAGGGCGCTGCTGTCTCTGAGCGTTATTCCAAAAGTTCTTTGGTGTGGGCCTTTTGTGAGACTATTGCATCAGATCGCACTGATGCTATTTGCAACATATGTCTCAAGCGTATCTCACGTGGCCAAGACATCACCCGCTTGGGCATCACATGCGTGACCAGACATATGTCGACCTGCCATGCAGTTCATTGGCAAGCGTACCTAAAAGACCCACACCAAAGAACAAAGCAGACCTCTCCTTGCTCCTCATCAGCTGGGATCTCCAACCCCACTATACCTTCAGTCCTCTCTGAAACCTGCACTGAGAGGAATGAAGGTGTAGAATTAGGTGTGTCACAGCCAAGGACTTGCGGGCAATCTTCTGTCGGTACACCGATGTCAGATTGTACCAGGCAAATTTCCCTGCCCCAGCTGCTGCACCGCCGAAAGAAGTTTGCTCCCATCCATCCACATGCCCAGCAGTTGAATGCTAGCTTGGCTAAATTGCTAGCAGTTCAACTGCTGCCTTTTCAGTTGTTAGACTCTGCCCCCTTCCGTGAGTTTGTGCAATGTGCGGTTCCTCAGTGGCAGGTTCCCAAACGCCACTTTTTCTCACGGAAGGCGATTCCGGCTCTCTACCGGCATGTGGAAGGCAATGTCTTGGCCTCGCTGGACAGGGCGGTCAGCGGTAAGGTGCATATTACCACTGACTCATGGTCCAGCAGGCATGGACAGGGACGTTACCTATCTTTCACCAAGCACTGGGTGACTCTTCTGGCAGCTGGGAAGGATGCAGGACAGGGTGCAGTAGTGTTGGAGGTTGTTCCGCCACCACGCCTCCAAAATTCTACTAGTGATTCTGCCACACTTCTCTCCTCCACCCCCTCCTCTTCTTCTTCCTCCATGTCCTCCTCCTGTGCTGATTTGTCCTTGGAACCAGCGGTGCTCCGTAGGCGTTCAAGGGGCTACGCAAGCATGCAGGCAAAAAGATGCCATGCAGTGCTTGAGCTGGTGTGCTTAGGGGACAGGAGCCACACTGGGGCAGAGATTCTGGCAGCTCTGCAGGGGCAGGTTCAGAGGTGGTTGACGCCATGCCAGCTTAAGCCAGGAATGGTGGTTTGCGACAATGGCACCAACCTCCTCTCTGCCCTCCGACAGGGACAACTGACCCATGTGCCCTGTTTGGCTCACGTCCTTAACTTGGTGGTGCAGCGGTTCTTGGGCAGGTACCCGGGCTTGAGGCAGGCCAGGAAAGTCTGTGTGCATTTCCGCAGGTCATATAATGCCAGTGCTTGACTGGCTGACCTCCAAAAGGAATTTAACCTGCCCAAGAACCGCCTAATCTAATTTGCGACAATGGCACCAACCTCCTCTCTGCCCTCCGACAGGGACAACTGACCCATGTGCCCTGTTTGGCTCACGTCCTTAACTTGGTGGTGCAGCGGTTCTTGGGCAGGTACCCGGGCTTGAGGCAGGCCAGGAAAGTCTGTGTGCATTTCCGCAGGTCATATAATGCCAGTGCTTGACTGGCTGACCTCCAAAAGGAATTTAACCTGCCCAAGAACCGCCTAATCTGTGACATGCCCACCAGGTGGAACTCAACGTTGGCCATGCAGCAGCGGCTGCACACGCAGCAGAGGGCCATCAATGAGTACCTATGCAACTATGGCACCAGGACAGGGTTGGGAGTGCTTGTTTTTTTTCCCCATGCCCATGGGCTATGATCAGGGATGCATGCACTCTCCTGTCACCATTTGAGGAGGCCACGAGGATGGTGAGCAGTGACAGTGCATGCATCAGTGACACTGTCCCTCTTGTCCACCTGTTGGAGCACACGCTACGT
Organism: Aquarana catesbeiana; assembly: GCF_042186555.1. NCBI lineage: Eukaryota > Metazoa > Chordata > Amphibia > Anura > Ranidae > Aquarana > Aquarana catesbeiana. Next base: position 286,444,786 of record NC_133326.1, read on the forward strand.
GGAATAATGGACAGGGTACTTGAGGCAGAACAGAGGGAGGAAGAGGAGGACTTCCTTACCTCTCAAGGCCCCCTTTATCCAGACAGTGTTCCTGCGTGCCCACCGATCACACAGGAAGAGGAGGATGAGGAGGAGGACTGTGTTAGCATGGAGGTGGAGCCTGGCTCTCACGTACCTGAAGGGAGACTGAATTGACGAGGTCGGCCTCTCTTGTATTTCCAGTCCAGGTCCCGCTGAGAGTGAAACAGAATGAGCCAAGGAACAGGAGGCACACGAGTGCCTGCAGGTGGAAACCAGGAACCCTGTTGCAGGAAGTCGCAGCTGGTCACAGGACTGTAGTTGCAGAGCAGGAAGTCGCAGCTGGTCGCAGGACTGTAGTTGCAGAGCAGGAAGTCACAGCTGGTCGCAGGACTGTAGTTGCAGACGCTCGGGTAGTTGTGCTAGGCCAAGCTGGGCACCAAGGCCAAGTCACAGGGATAGCCGGGTTCGTCAACAGGCGGGCAGCAGGGTACCAGAGCATCAGGCAGAGACGGGTCAGATGGGAAGCCGGGTTTGTCACCAGGCGGGCAGCTGGGTACCGGAACATCAGGCAGAGATCGGTCAGATGGGAAGCCGGGATCAGGAACCAGAGATTAGGTATAACAGAGTTCCAAGCCGGGTAAACAGGAGCCAGGTTCAGCAACGGGAATCAGGCAGAATAACACAGGTTCGGAGTAACAGGGACACAGCTAAAGACCAGTCAGCACCGATGATCAGTTGCTGGGGCCTCCTTTAAATAGGCCCACTGGCGCTAGGGCGTGCTCCTGCGCGTGCACGGCGCACGCCGCGCACAAGCGTGCACGGGCATCTGTGGTCTCCCGTGCGCGCGCATGCACACCAGCACACGCCAGGTGATTTCTGCTAGTTTCCTTACATTGCCCCCCCCTTAAGGGCAGCCTCCGGATGCCCACTAAGGGTTTTTTCTCAGGGTGGAGGCGAAGGTAGGCTTGAACCAATCGTGGAGCGTGCACAACAGAGCTGGGTTCCCATGAATTATCTTCAGGGCCGTAGCCCTTCCACTTAATAAGGAACTGGGTCTGGCCCCTTCTCTTCATGCAATCCAGGACAGCCTCCACTTCAAACTCCTCATTCCCTTCCACCAACAGAGGAGCAGGAGTCTCGGATTCTCGGTCAGGAAAGGGATTAGCCACGGATCGTTTCAAGAGGGACAAATGGAACACCGGATGATTTCTTAGATTTTCTGGTAGGCTTAACTCAAAAGCAACAGCGTTAATCCTTCTTTTAATAGGAAATGGGCCAATGTATCTTGGTCCTAGCTTCCTTGAAGGGCAGGCCAGCTTTATATTTGTGGTAGATAGCCATACCTTATCTCCGGGTTTCAGATCCAGATTACCTCTTCTTCTTCTGTCAAAGAATCTCTTGTCATCTACTTGGGACTTGGAGATAGCTTCTTGCAGGAAGAAGTTGTTAACTTTCCAGAACTCCGGACGATCCTGTACTGCCAGTACTGAGGATTCTTGGGGGACATCGGGCAAAAAAGATGTATGGAACCCATAATTAGCAAAAAAGGGGGTTTGCTTGATAGAAGAGTGTATTGAATTATTGTAGGTGAATTCTGCTAACGGCAAAAGAGAGGCCCAATCGTCCTGTGCAAAAGAAGAGAAACATCGGAGATATTGCTCCAGAGTCTGATTTGTTCTCTCTGTTTGGCCATTAGTCTGGGGGTGGTAAGCAGATGATAGGCAGGGTTTAATGCCCAAAACCTCACACAAGGATTTCCAAAATCTGGACATAAACTGAACTCCACGATCCGACGTGATGTTGACAGGGATACCATGTAGGCATACCACTTCCTTGACGAAAGATGAGGCAGTCTCTGCAGCGGAAGGGGTACCCTTTAGGGGCACAAAATGCGCCATCTTGGATAGGCGATCCACAATAACAAAGATGGTGGTAAACCCTTCGGATGGGGGTAACTCTACAATGAAGTCCATGGAGATCATGCTCCATAATTTATCTGGTACAGGGAGAGGTTCCAGCAGACCCCAATTCTTCAATCTGTCTGTCTTGTTCCGTAGGCACGTAGTGCAAGATCTCACATAGTCTCTGCAGAATTGTATTAAGTTTTCGGACTTGGGTAGAGGAGAAATGCAGAATTCATTACAGTAATTAGAAGAAAAAGTCACTTCCCCTGTGACCCAGTTGATGAGGGGGTTATGTGCCTTCAACCAGGGCTGCCCAAGAATGACAGGAAATAGAGGAGATGTAATGACATCTAGACGTAGCAACTCACGATGCCCAGAAGCTGTGAGACACAGGATGGGTTCAGTCTCTAGAGTGACAGGCCCAGATTTGATGCCTGAACCATCTGCCAGGTGGACCGTGAAGCTGTTCTTAGCACGGAAAGGGAGTGTGTGCGTATTTGCCAAGGCAGAGTCCACGAAACAGCTATAGGCCCCAGAGTCCACAATAGCAGAAACAGTAAGAGTCTTTTCGGTTAACTGAAGGGAAACAGGCAGCAGGGTGTGGTTTTGACTGGAACTTAATGCCACAACTGTAGAAGATGGAAGGAGGGGTCTTTTACAATGTCTTCTGGAACAAGTCTGTAGGAAATGCCCCTGCTTGCCACAATAAAGGCAGAGATTATTGCAGCGACGATGAGACCACTCTTGTTCGGTCAGAGGGGGCCTAGGTAAGCTGGCATATGGAATTTTCCTGATGTCAGAAACATTTCTTGGCACAGTTGAGAAGGAGGCAGGTGATGGGTCCATCGAGCAAGTTTGCATTAGATGAAGATTTCCAGCTTTCTCGAACCGTCTTTCACGTAGGCAACAGTCAATTTTTATGCTGAGGTGGATTAAGTCATTCAGAGAGGTAGGTATTTCTACCCTGGCGAGTTTATCTTTGACGGCTTCTGACAGGCCAAGACGAAATCGGAAGTGTAAAGCCGAATCATTCCACTCAGTATCAGTGCTCCATAAACGAAAGTCCGAGACATGGTCCTCCATAGGCCTAGAACCTTGTTGTAAATGACTCAGCGAAGTCTCTGCTGTCTAGTGACAGAAGGGATCAGCATATAATTGAGCCATGGCAGTGAAAAAGGAATTGACTGAAGCCAGGACAGGGTCGTGTTGTTCCCGAAGCTTCAATGCCCAGGCCTCGGGTTCCTCCAGCAACAAGGAGATAAGAAATCCCACCTTCACTTCCTCTGTAGAGAATGTACGGGGTAGCAAAGAAAAGTAAAGTTCGCAGGTATTCTGAAAAGTTCTGTACTTTTTACGGTCCCCAGAAAACCGTTTGGGCAAGGGTACCCTGGGCTCAGGAAGGTAAGACAGTTCAGTTTGGGAGAAAGTCATAGTTTGAGCAAAGGAATCCTTGAGTCTTGGATGCTCGGAAGTAGGAGTAAAGCTGGATGTATACTGAAGTTGGTTATGGATGCGGGCAAAGTCCATATGCAACCCTTGCACTACGTGGGAGAGTGCGGTAACAGTTTGGCAGAGGGTTGACAGCAGAGAGACCTCCCTTTCAGACTCCATTATTGGCTGACTGGTACAGTCACGTACCTGAAGGGAGACTGAATTGACGAGGTCAGCTTCTCTTGTATCTCCAGTCCAGGTCCCGCTGAGAGTGAAACAGAAGGAGCCAAGGAACAGGAGGCAAACGAGTGCCTGCAGGTGGAAACCAGGAACCCTGTTGCAGGAAGTCCTAGCTGGTCGCAGGACTGTAGTTGCAGAGCAGGAAGTGGCAGCTGGTCGCAGGACTGTAGTTGCAGAGCAGGAAGTCGCAGCTGGTCGCAGGACTGTAGTTGCAGAGCAGGAAGTCGCAGCTGGTCGCAGGACTGTAGTTGCAGACACTCGGGTAGTTGTGCTGGGCCAAACTGGGCACCAGGGCCAAGTCACAGGGATAGCCAGGTTCGTCAACAGGCGGGCAGCAGGGTACCGGAACATTGGGCAGAGACGGGTCAGATGGGAAGCCGGGCTCATCAACAGGCGGGCAGCAGGGTATCAGAACATCAGGCAGAGACGGGTCAGATGGGAAGCCGGGATCAGAAACCAGAGATCAGGTATAACAGAGTTCAGAGCCGGGTAAACAGGAGCCAAGGTAAGCAACGCGAATCAGGCAGAATAACACAGGTTCGGAGTAACAGGGACACAGCTGAAGACCAGTCAGAAACGATCAGTTGCTGGGGCCTCCTTTAAATAGGCCCACTGGCAGCAACTGGCTCGCCGCCCACGCGCATGCGCACCAGCGCGCGCCAGGTGATTTTTGCTGGTTTTCTTACACTGGCACTCAGCATCAGCAGCAGCCTTCAAGGGATCATTTACATTCCGAAGAAACCCATAGACTTGTACATGGCTGGGAGGAGGTGGCTGCGGATCATGTCGTCCTTAGTGACTCAGAGGACTCTGGACCGAATGCCTCAGCAAACATACGCTGCATGGCCTCCCCGATCCTGCAAAGCCTGCAGAAGGATCCTCGTATTTGTGGCATCAAAAGTGAAAGTGTCCAATTTGGGCCCAGTGTCAATATTTTTTGTGGCCACCATTATTTCCCAGCACTGCCTTAACCCTCTTGGGCATGGAGTTCACCAGAGCTTCACAGGTTGCCCCTGGAGTCCTCTTCCACTCCTCCATGATGACATCACTGAGCTGGTGGATGTTAGAGACCTTGCGCTTCTCCACCTTCCATTTGAGGATGCCCCACAGATGCTCAATAGGGTTTAGGTCTGAAGACATGCTTGGCCAGTCCATCACCTTTACCCTCAGCTTCTTTAGCAAGGCAGTGGTCGTCTTAGAGGTGTGTTTGGGGTCCTTCTCATGTTGGAATACTGCTTTGCAGCCCAGTCTCCGAAGAGAGGGGATCATGCTCTGCTTCAGTATGTCACTGTACATGTTGGCATTTATGGTTCCCTCAAAGAACTGTAGCTCCCCAGTGCCGGCAGCACTCATGCAGCCCCAGACCATGACACTCCCACCCCCATGCTTGACTGTAGACAAGACACACTTGTCTTTGTACTTCTCACCTGGTTTCCGCAACACACGCTTGACACCATCTGAACCAAATAAGTTTATCTTGGTCTCATCAGACCACAGGACATGGTTTTAGTAATCCAGGTCCTTAGTCTGCTTGCCTTCTGCAAACTGTTTGTGGACTTTCTTGTGAATCATCTTTAGAAGAGGCTTCCTTCTGGGACGGCAGCCATGCAGACCAATTTGATGCACTGTGCGGAATATGGTCTAAGCCTTGACAGGCTGACCCCCCACCCCTTCAACCTCTGCAGCAATGCTGGCAGTACTCATACGTCTATTTCCCAAAGACAACCTCTGGATATGACGCTGAGCACGTGCACTCAACCTCTTTGGTCGACCATGGCGAGGCATGTTCTGAGTGGAACCTGTCCTGTTAAACCGCTGTATGGTCTTGGCTACCGTGCTGCAGCTCAGATTCAGGGTCTTGGTAATCTTCTTTTAGCCTAGGCCATCTTTATGTAGAGCAACAATTATTTTTTTCAGATCTTCAGAGAGTTCTTTGCCATGAGGTGCCATGTTGAACTTGCAGTGACCAGTATGAGAGAGTGAGAGCGATAACACCAAATTTAACACACCTACTCCCCATTCACACCTGAGACCTTGTAACACTAACGAGTCACATGATATCTGGGAGGGAAAATGGCTAATTGGGCCCAATTTGGACATTTTCATTTAGGGGTGTACTCACTTTTGTTGCCAGTGGTTTAGACAGTAATGGCTTTGTGTTGAGTTATTTTGAGGGGACAGCAAATTTACACTGTTATGCAAGCTGTACACGTACTACTTTACATTGTAGCAAAGTGTCATTTCTTCAGTGTTGTCACATGAAAAGATATAATAAAATATCTACAAAAATGTGAAGGGTATGCTCACTTGTGTGAGATACTGTATATAATACAGTGCAGAGTATATAGTGTAGTCCATGTAGTATATATAATACAGTTGAGAGTATATAGTGCAGTCAGTGTAGTATATATAATACAGTTTGCACTATGGAGTCCATAGTGCAAAGATGTATGCTCACCCTTGCAAATACACACAGCCCACGGTAACAAGGTAAAAAGCTACCTGGGCTGTGAATCTGTGCACGGGGGCTTGACAGGGAATTTGACAAAGGATAATTGAGGTGAAGCTGTAGTCAGGGATTCCAGAAGTCAGAGTTAACGATGAACAGTGCCAGGGTCAGAAGCCAATGTCAGTCTTGGAAAACTGCAACTTGAAAACAAGAACACAGGAACCTTTGGCAATACAAGAGACAAAGGGTGAGGCTGTGTGTTATACCCAGCTGATTTGATAAACGGCCTCAGCTGAACCAGGGGTGACAGATACTAATTGCAAAGCAAGATCCAGAGTATAGCCCTCAGTGCTGCATGCAGAACAAGGCATAGCTGGAAACCAGGCTAAATAATGAACTGAGGTGTGGCTCAGAGGCAACAGGAGCAGTAAACAGAAAGACATGGGTTCAATACCTCCTTGAGCTGCTTGGGGCCTGGCCATCTACATGGCACGGTAGGAACCATGACACGTTAAGCATCATTAAAATCCCTGCTCCTGAAAAAACAACTGTTTTAAAAACTTTTTTTTGCATTGATACATGTCCCCTAGGGCAGTACCCGGGTCCCCATACACTTTTTATGGCTTAACTTGCATATAAGCTTTTAAAATTAGGATTTTTCATTTTCGTGTCCCATAGACTTTAATAGGGTTTGCATGTTCACTAGAACTTTTTGCCTGTTCGAGGTGTTCTGGTTCGAACCGAACCAGGGGGTGTTCAGCCCATCCCTACGTCCCCATATGCATGTAATTAAAAGTATATGCCTTGTAGTTGAACTGTAAGATTGTAAAGCCTAAGCGCAGCCAAAATCACAAACAGAAAAATCAGCACATGAGAAATAACATCCTTCTCTGAACATGCCCCTCCGCAATAGACAGGATCTTTGAATGGAGGGGCAGACATTTCGATTGTCCACCTGTCCTCCATTCATAGATACTGTTTCATTCACAGAAGCTGTAGTACAGATTCTAAGGAAGGGGGAGCCAGGTGAAAGGACAAGCATAGTCAGGTACTCTTGACGAGAGCCTGTGACACAGCCCCTTAGTTTTATCAACCCCCCGCCACACTGGAGGATTACAGCGGGGGAGGGGTTCATGGATGAAGGAGGGTTTTAGCTAATTGAAGAGGCATCAGCACAAGGGGCACATCCTTTCTGAATTAGAGTTATGTCCCTTGTGCTGATTTTCGTGATTTTTTTTTTGGGGGGGGGGGTTGCATTTAGACTTTAATAGGCACAAGAGGAGAATTATCTGTGCTTGCTATCCTATGTTTAGAGGCTGAGTTTTAAGTGCCTGACAGCCTGAAGAAATATGGATATGATATTATATTATTGTGCTGGTAAGAACTTTTTAATATTGTGTTTTACTACATACAGTATAATCTCTTTATTGTCTGTGTGCAGGATGATTGATATTTTTCCTAGACTAACCTATTTTTTTCTCTTTTATGACAATTCAGATGATACCAGTATGGAACACCCAACATATGGTCTTGTTTGCAGGCCCCATTCTTCCTTCAGGCGTTGCATTAAGGCATATTGGCAACCTCTCTTAGACCCATTCCCACCTATGCATTTTAGGTGTGTATTAGGTTCTATGTGTTAAAACAAGTCCTGCTTGCTGCATCTTTAATGCACTTTCACCAAAATGCATGTTATATAGTGTTCAGTGGTAGTGCACTTAAAGCACATGTAAAATGCACTTAAAACACAACACAGATGTTGAACCAAGCCTTAATGCAATGTGGCTCTCAGCAATGTCTAGGAAGTATAAAAGCGGTTTCAGTTGTGCTGCAGTTTGGCCGAAGCACAGTGCACCCGATGTTTTCATGCTGTTACCCTACATTAGGCCTCTTTCACACTGTTGCACTGTGGGTTGGCCACAGCGTGGGTGTACCCCTGGTTTTCGAGAGGTTTACCCATGGTTTCCAATAGACTTTCCATCATGGTTTGCATTTTTAGCACGTTTTCTAAAAGCACAACAAAGATGGAACATGCAGGCCTTTCAGTGCACTTTCAGAGCTCCAAAAATATGGGACATAATAGAAAGTCTATGGAAAACCGTAGATAACCCACACGAAAACCGCGGGTACACCCGTGCTGTGGCCAACCCGCAAAACAACAGTGTGAAAGTGGCTAATGTAGGGCCAGTTTATATGCTGCTTATCTGCCCCTTCCCCATGGACAGATAAGCACATCATCCTTTGAACCTATATGGTTTCTTGAACTAATGAAATAATGATATAAAACACCCGAACACTGTATTTCAAATTCAACTTTATTTAAAAAAACAAAAAAACTTCCCTTTGTTTACTAATTTAATCAAAGCTGTAAACAAAAACTGACTGGTAATCCAACTGCACCATTCCTGGCCATGTCTTTAAATAGTCGCAGTCTAGGGTTAATTTTGGGAAAGCAATGTTATATTGTGTTAAAGAGTCGCTGCTAAACTGCTACTAAGTGATTCTTTATTAATCATTCAGTACGGTCGTCCTGCAATGTGAATTATAGAAGAATGACATACTGTCAACGTTAATACATTTATTCAATTAGGAACTAGCTGTTACAGACAAAACATTGTAACTGCTGTAGTTCCCAGCTGAACCAAGTAAGTCATTCAAATGAAAAACTGTGAATCTCCCATGATTCCATTGCCCAGACTACTATAATGAAAGATTCAGAGAGAAACATGGAGTGATGGCTTAGCAGTTGCATTGACATTGCTATCCCAAATTTAACCCTAGGCAATTTTATTTCAAGAGAACATAAAGCAGCACAGGACAGTGAGGTTCATTTACCAAAGGAATAAAAGCCACTCACCTAGCAAAGTTAATGTTAAAACATTGAAGTTATGTCCACTTTGAATATTAAATAATGTATTAGCAAAAATCCTGTTTTTTATCCTGTAAGCAACTGTGCAAAAAAGGTGGTACTTGTTAACAGATGACCAGAACTTTTGAACATAGTCAAAGTTCGAAAGCGAATAATGAACCCCATAGTCTTTGGGACCTGAACTGGAAAAATATTAAAAATGCCCATTTTGAAGTCTTATATGCAAGTAATTGGGAATCCAATGATTATGGGGGTCCGGGTATTACCCTGGGGGACATGTATCAAGGAAATAAAGTTAGCAAAAAATGTAACTTTTAAATGAGCAGTGATTTATTGACGCTTAAAGTCAAAGCAAAAAAAAGGAAAAATGTATTTCAATATAGTGCGTGGGGGGTCTCCTTAGTCTACCTGTAAAGTGGCACATCTGTACTGTGTATAGAAGCTACTGTAGCAATAATTGCATTTATAAAGCCAAAAAAATGACATTTCCCCTGCAAGCTTTCTTTATTTTGTAAGTAAGGGCTTGCAGAACCAGTCTGTATGATGAGGCCACAATGTAATGCACTGGGAACAAGATTAGAGATTTTTGGATACATTCTGGTGTCTCTTCCACAGGCTTTGGATAGAAGTAACAGGTGCGGAAAAATTGGTCTTTGGGTGTAGATGGCACTTTCACACCGTAACTCTATAGAGGTACTCTTGATGAAAGCAAGAATTGGCCTTGCTGTAAATAACTGAAATGATATGCACCTATCAAACAGGTGCAGAAAAATTGGTCTTTGGGTGTCGGTGGTGCCTTCACACCGTAACCCTATAAAGGTACTCTTGAGGAAAGCAAGAATTGGCCTTGCTGTCCAAAATAGCGACTGGAAACCTGCCATTGTGGTACAGCACATTCTGCAAATTCAAGGAAGGTGGCAGAATCCACCAGAAAGAAAGGCAGAAGTTGTAGAGCCAACAGCTTTGACAAGCTTGCATTTAGACACTGGGCATGTGAGTGGCAGTGACTGTATTTTTTTTCACTGGAGCAGATGGGGCAGAGAAATTTGCTGGATATAGGCTACAGCTGGTGGTGTGCTACTGGCAGATGTGCTGCAAGGACCTGGGACAGCCTGGGCTATACCACCAATCTTGTCAGTGGAGGCTGCTGAGAGGTCATGAGGTATAGTGGGGGGCAGACTGAGGTTAGTAAGGAGGAGGAAAAGAATTGCGCCCCTTTTTTGTGGCTTTCAGGTGCTCTTGCTAACGGGCTGAGTGGTGGGAGGTTATATGCCTTGTCAAGCATGTGGTACCCAAATGGTTGGTGTTTTTGCCACACTTGTTGTGCTTGAGATAAAGTTTGCAAATTGCAACAGTGCAAACAGCTGCACATGTGCTAAAAAAGACCCAGACAGCTGAGCTGTGGGAAGTGGGCTGGGAGATTACAGCTCCACAATGTGATGGAATAGGGTGGCTGCTCTCTACTCTTCCATGATGGCTGCCTCGTTGGGGTTGTGCCTCACCCTCACTTTCCTCCTCTGCTCCATCCAGCACCCAAGTCACATCAGTGACTTCATCATCATCATCATCATCTCCTCCATCCTCATTACCACTGGAGACAACTTGGCAATAAGCTGCGGCTGGGGGAACATGACTGCCAATTTGTGCACCAGTGTTCTCCCCTCTCTGTAGGCTCACGTCCCTGCCTCCCTAAACCTCAGAACCAACATCTGAATCAAGTAATGGCTGTGCATCGTCAAGGTGTAAGTGGCTGAAGCTGTGTTCAAATAAATCAGCTGACTCCTCCATGCCTGATGCTGGGGATTTGGCAGGAAAAGCTGTGGACAAGGAGGCAGGTTTAGCCACTCTGGCAGCTGCAGTGGACTGCGCACTAGTCTCTGCTTGGGTGACAGAGGATGAGGACAATGAGGATGGTTTAATAAGCCAGTCCACCACCTCCTCTGCAGGCTGTGGCTGGATAGCATGGGCAAGATCACTAAACAGAGAAAATGATGCCCTGACTGAGGACTGACCACATCCACCTTTAAAGTGATAAGTGATAGGAGGCGCTAATATAGAGATAACCAAAGTATTATTAATACATAATATACATTGGTGATTAATCAAAATATATTGCAGTGCATCGTGCTAATGATAAATAAAAAAAAAAATTAAATATAATATAATAAAGATGGTGATAAATTCATATATCAAACAATTAATTAATCCAAAAGTCCATTAGTAATTTTTTTTTTGAGTGTTGTAAATCTTATCAATACACCGTCACCAAGGCAAATCTTGTAAATATCACCCAAAGAAATGTGAGTAAGTTGCCTACTCACCAGGTGCACATGACCCCTTTAATTAAAAAGAAGGTCATATCAGGCTGTGTTTTATATATATATCTGTGGGCTTGCTGGTCTTCCAATGGAGCTGTAGTTTATAATCAGGGACTTTTGTTAGCTGGTATATAGTACAAGCAGTTGAGATACTATTATAGCTATAACTACTAATAATTTGTAACTTGTACTGTCCTGTAACTAACCTGTACTTGAACTTAACTCTCACAAAAGTATTTTTATCTCTTGAACCGATCTATGCTGACTACTGAAGCACGGGATTGGATGAAAAACCTATCTGTCAGTCAAAATAAACTGTGAGACCAAAAGTATGTGGACACTTAACCAATAGGAATTAGCTCAAGGTTTAGTCTAAACACAATTTCAGGCCAGACTCGGGGTGTTCAGGCTCTCACGTGAAGGTTGAACTTTTAGCCCACTGAGCGGGAGCTGAACATTATATATTGTAGTGGTGTTTCTATTACTGTTCATATGACAGCTTTCTATACGTCAGTGGTTGCTAAGTAACCAGAATGGTTTTTGAAAGGCATGACCAGCAACACCAAAGATGTGGAGGTCTGCAATGGGTAAAATTCAGCCCAAACAGGAGCTATTTTGGTCATGTGTAGAATCAGATGTGTGCAGTATGGCAGGTGCTTTACAAAGATGTGTCTGTAGTTATTTGTGCTAGTTCAATCAAAAAAGCATTTGTGAGATCGGGTACTGATATTACACCTGCCTCACAATCAGTATTCAAGTTCACCTTAAAGGTGTTCAGTAGGGTTGAGGTCAGAGTTCTGTGAAGTCCTGAACACCAAACTTGTCAAACCATGTCTTTAAAGCAGACGTACAGCCAAAGCTTGTTTGGCTATACTTCTCCTGTGGATCACAGGAGTGAAGATCGTTCTGCATTCCTGTGACTTGTTTTCAGCAGGAAGTGGGCTGAAGCCTGCTATCGGCCGACTTTACAAGCCAGTCCAGGGTCGGGATCTGCCCACATGCCTTGACCGGCACCCGGCTCAGGCTCTCAGCAAACCACTGAGAGCCTGAGCCTGCCTATTCCACCCCTTCCACAGCCCAGTGCTCCAGTGAGAGCGGGGGGGGTGCAGAGCAGAGAACAGATAAGTGACACTCACCAGCTCTCTGCTCAGGGAGCTCTGAGAAACGAGCGATCAGTGGTGTTTGGTCTCTCAGTTCTCAGCCTTAGAGCCGGCAGGGGACAGATGCTGCAACCACCCAGGTAAGTACGATTAAAAAAAAAAAATCCCATACTCCTCTTTTTAGGACCTGGTTATATGCACAGGGGCACATAATGGTGGAGGAGAGAAGAGCCTTCCCAAATCCGTTGCCATAAGATTAGAAATGTCTGTAACATTAACCATACCCTTCACTGCAAACACCACAGCACGCAAGTTTGGCCATATAGTGTACGTGTGATAGTAAAGTGTTCACAAATTTTTGTCCATATACGGCATAATTATACACAAAACAAACATTCTTCTAATGTAGCATAATTTCACGTTTTCTAACCATAGTGCTAGATTTAGCCTTTCTGGCTTTAAGAAACACTAAAAGAAATCAAGAAAAATAATTGTGGTGGCCAGAAACAGTTAGATTTATAGAACAAGCGCAGGGAATAAATTATGGAATCACTCAATTCTGAGGAAAAAATTATGGAATCACCCTGTAAATCTTCATTACAAACACTAACCCCTGCATCAGATTAAATCTGCTTGTTAGTATGTAGGTAAAGAGGGTAAATCATCACGCAGTGTTGCACAAGATGTTGGTTGTTCACAGTCGGCTGTGTCTAAAACATAGACCATATACAAACAACATGGGAAGGTGGTTAAAGGCAAGCATACTGGTAGACCAAGGAAGACATCAAAGCGTCAAGAACAGAAAACTTAAAGCAATATGCCTTGAAAACAGAAAATGTACAACAAAACAAATGAGGAACAAATGGGAGAAAACTGGAGTCAACATCTGTGACCGAACTGTAAGAAACCGCCTAAAGGAAATGGGATTTACATACAGAAAAGCTAAAAGAAAGCCATCTCTAACACCTAAACACAAAAAAACAAGGTTACAATGGGCTAAGGAAAGGCAATCGTGGACTGTGGATGATTGGATGAAAGTCATATTCAGTGATGAATCTCGAATCTGCATTAGGCAAGGTGATTTGTTTGGTGTTTGGTGCCGTTCCAATGAGATTTATGCAGGCGACTGTCTGAAGAAAACATGCAAATTTCCACAGTCAATTATGATATGGAGCTGCATGTCAGGTAAAGGCACTGGGGAGATGGCTGTCATTAAATCTTCAATAAATGCACAGGTTTACATTGAAATTGTGGACACTTTTCTTATCCCATCTAATGAAAGGATGTTTGGGGATGATGAAATCATTTATCAAGATGATAATGCATCTTGCCATAGAGCAAAAACTGTGAAAAAATTCCTTGAAGAAAGACACATAAGGTCAATGTCATGGCCTGCAAACAGTCTGGATCTCAATCCAATTGAAAATCTGTGGTGGGAGTTAAAGAAAATGGTCCATGACAAGGCTCCAACCTGCAAAGATGATTTGGCAACAGCAATCAGAGAAGTCTGGAGCCAGATTGATGAAGAGTACTGTTTATCACTCATTAAGTCAATGCCTCAGAGACTGCAAGCAGTTATAAAAGCCAGAGGTGGTGCAACAAAGTACTAGTGATGTGTTGGAGTGTTATTTTGTTTGTTTGTTTTTGGAGTTTTTGGCCTTGTCTGTGATCTGCTTTTTTTCTACAACAATAAACAACTGAAGGAACATCCTCAGGGACGGGTGATTCCATAATTTTTGCCAGGGTTTGTATCACTAGATTCACACTAAACTGATATTCTACACTGACAATAGAATCAGAATAGCACACTATAGCACATTAACTGTCTAGTAGCACTGAACAGAGCCCTGTTCTATCTCTCTCCACGCTGATATCACACTAC